>NW_026126244.1:0-47500 GCF_943737965.1 Phodopus roborovskii
AGAGGCACTGGGGCAGGAGCAGGAAGCTGGATCCTAGGACCCTGGCATCTATACCCTAGATCTAGACCACCCCATCCCCTCCCCATTCCCAAGATGGCGCCTTTTCCCAGCCATTAAAATAGGAGCCTAGTGCCCTCTGGCCTGTCAAAAAATAAATAATAGACAGACACCTGTGACTGCTTACTCCAACCCCAAACTTGTCATCTCTTACCCACCAGTCCCTGTTACCTAGGGACCAAAGTTTTCCTCAGTCCTGAATTTGAGACTCAGTCACCTGAGTCCAGCCCTGAAACTGGGTTTTTAAGCCGGAGCATATCCATCATCAATCTCAAAACGACCCAGAAATACTCCCCCCTAACCCAAATCTGGGACTCACTGGTCTACCCTACTTCGAAGCTAGGTCCTAGGGCAGGACACTCTCAAATCTTGAGCTCTAAGGATTTTTCAGACCCCCCTCCACCTTGGAACCCAGGTTGAGACATGGCCAAATCTTGAGCTTAAGTCCCAAGTGTCCTCAGCCCTGGCCGCATTGAACCCTTGCACCCAGATGACCCTAACCCACAGCAGACCCAATATCCTCCCTCCAACTCTGTTTAAAGGTTTTTTCCCTCCCCCACAGTGTTTCCAGTATCAAGGACCAAGGTGTGTGGCTGGCTAGCGATAGCCCCAACTTGGAATGGAGCACAAATGTTAGTGTTCCTGCAACAATAAAGGCATTGAATCCCAAGCTGGTTTGCCCTCCTGTGTGAAGTTCTTGTACTTTCTCAATGACCAAGCCAGTGGCTGTCTTCAGTTCTGCTGGACCATACCCGACCAGGTTTAAGTATATATGCTGAAAGGGTGACTACTGTGGTCCTCAAATCTGCTGCCTCTGAATTAGCATTAAAACACAGGGATGCAGAAATATGTGCTTTCATTTTGGATATTCTCTTGTTATAAGTGGGCTTGGATGGAAGTTCAGGGAGGCAAAGAAGCTGTACATCTCGCAAAGCAAGTGAAGTCAACACATGCCAGCCGAACAGTGACACACCAGTAATCCCATCACTGGGAAGGCTGAGGCAGGAGGACTATGAATTTTGGCCAGCCCTGGCTACATACAATCTAGCTCAAGAAAACAAAACACTTGAGATTATTGTAAGCTGCTTCCAGTTTTTTTTTTTCTTCCCATAAAAATATTTTTTCTAGTTGGGCATGGTTGTACATGCTCTTTACTTCAGACCACATGGATCTCTGAATTTGAGGCCAGCCTGGTCTACATAGTGACTTCCAGGCCAGCCAGGAGGACACAGTAAGTCCCTGTCCAGTCTCATAAATAAATACCTATAATCTGGTCTTAACTAGAGGTGTGGGTTCCTGAGGTAACACAGACAAAGGAGCAATCCAAAGGTTCAGTTTATACATTTATTATAGAAATCCCCTTCCAGTGTGAGTAGTGTCTTGGGCCCAGATCCATTGGTACAAAAAGAAAATTTAACACCAGGTAAAGGGGGTAGGGGAACCCCCAGCTCCAGAAAGTCACAGACAATATAGAAAACACAGCTTATGTGGATTTGTTTAAAAAGTGGTAAATAGAAGGAATGCAAGGAGGACATGATGTGGCCTGTGGCCCGTGGCCAGATGTCACCTGAGGGTTTTGCTGGCATCTACCTGTTGCCAGTTTTAACCACTGCAGCATCCCAGGATGTGACATACTCAAATGGCTCTGCTTCTTGACAACAGCTTGTATAGCCTCCTGATTGGGGAAGGTCAGTACAGAGGCCATGGGCAGAGACAGAGACAATAGCTCCTTCAGATACCCCGCCTAGACTTCCATCCTTCCAAATGTGGACAGGAGCCCATCTGTCTGAGAACTCTAGTAAAGAGGCAAGGAGTTCTGTTCACAGCAGTCTCTTAACCCCCAAGACTCTATATGGTCCGTTTCATTGAGGTGGGGTAGTGGTTCCTGAATGGAACAGGCTGGGCATAGGGACAGGAATGAACCCAACCAGGAATGAGCTCACAGTTTCCCTTTTATAAAACACCTAGTTTTGGGCAAAGACAGGGAATACTAAATCACAACTGTAAACAGAAATGGAGGAAGGGGCAGAGTCCACCATAACCCCCCTCTTTGAAGCTAGCTGGGGCCCTCCAGTCCCCCAGCACAGGGTGAGAAGAGAAGCAGGGGTATCAGACATCCTCCTGGGCCCCAAAGAAGCCAGGTGTCCTGTGAGGTCAGGCAGCTGTCCCTCAGGACCAAGAGCAACCACATCCCAGGGCTCAGCAAGGTTGACTGGGTGCTCCGGACTGGAGTATGTCCAGACCAACAAGGGGCTTATCAGGAAGGGTCAGACCAGTGTCCCTGGGGTCTGGGAATCAGAACTGGAAGACTGCTCCCCCTCTAGCGTCAGGTCACTTAAACGAGCGCTCAGTTCCGGGGGATACAGGAAGTCCGTGTAGTATCTTTAGAAAGGACAGCAGGAATCCGGAAAACAGGGAAGATAAGAGAGGAAACGACAGACAGGACACACACAGAGAAAGGAAAAGAGGCTTGTTAAAGGGGTGGAGACAGGCACAGAATAGCACCTTCAGGCTCTTAAGCATGGGGTTATAGAATCTGGAAGAGAAAGCCAGGGTGCACACATGCCCTTTCTTCCCAGCACCCTGACTTCCAAGGCTCACTACCAGCTGTCGCATACTAGGGAGAATAGAAAAATCCTTCTAAAGCTTGGGAAAGAACTCTTGTTACCAACATCCAAGCTCCCCCTCACCAGGACCCCAAGGACTAATACAGATTATGTCTGATACAGTGACCCCATGCCAAGACTACAGCTAGTTTCCCTGTGGTCCCACTCAGCTATTTTGACAAAGTGCTCCCTGGTCAGTATCTGAATCAATAACCCTACCCATCAGTAAAAGCACCCCCATACCTGCCGGAGACAGGGGGTGCTGTGAAACTCCTCGAGTGCGGGAGCGGTGCTTGGCTGGGAGGACCGTACAGTGCCTGGCCCACCTCATAGCAGCGGGCATGGAGGAAGGGTGCATGTGTTGGGCCCACATGTGGAAGCATAGGCCGGCGCTGGGGCCCCATGGCCAGTCCTGAATTCCGGATGTACCAGTCCCGGAGCCCCTCCAGGGCAAGGTTCTTATGGCCACCTCGCTCACCAGCTGCAGGTAGCCGGGTGGGTGGTGGCATCCAGAGTAATGGGTTTGGATGTACTTCCAGACCCTCCACAGCTTCTGGGGGCAGGCCACAGGGCTTGGAACGGATAGCACGGGTGTTGGGGTCTTTGCTGCGGAGAAGGGGGCTGCTGCCGTCGGATGTATATATGGGTGGAGGACCAGGGAGCATGGCAAGAAGCCCATCTCTGCGGGAAAGGGGTCCTGGGACTTCAGGAGCAGAAAGCAGATCCCCCCAACCTGCCCCACCAGCACCACGAGGCACGCCCCGGTCCAGTGAATAGTCCAAGAGGAAGTCTCCACACACAGGTGGGAGCCGGGGTGGCCCACGGGATGCAGGGGCAGCTGAGCTAGGCCGGGCAGCCCGAGGAGGGTCTGGAGGGCCAGCGGTGCGGGAAGAGAAGGCAGGGACCGGTTGGGGGCGCTCATACAGCACCTCACTGCTCTTGCAAACTGGAGGACCAGCAGCAGGGGGAGGCAGGGGGGCAGGTGGAGATCCAGCTCCCCCAGCAGCTGCTCGGTCCACCAGCAGGGCCTCAGAGCTATTGCTGCGGCGGGTGCGAGCTGCGAAGAAAGAGGCCCGATCCGAAGCAGGGTCAGGCCGAGGAAAGCCCATCTGGGAGTCCTGACTACCGGACCACTGGCGAGAATGGAGGCCTTCAGGTCTGGAGAACAGAGGTGCGGTAACAAGAGCAGGGTCAGAAAAAGAAGACAAATGATGAGTGCCCCGACTGCCCCATCTCTTTCTGAGCCTTCACTAATTTCTAAAATTGGACCAGGATTAGAAGTTGTGTGCTTGTAGTTCATGTAAAGGGCCACTGAGATTTGGTCCCAGACAGGGAAGCCAGAGGATAGGGCGTGGAAATGTACACCGGGATAGGGCTGCAAGGTCTTAGGGTGAAGTAAACGCTTCCGTGATGGGAAGGAAGCACTAGCTGATGAAGGACACACATAGGTACTCTTCTGTTACCTGGAGCTCCTATTCTGCTAGGCTGGCATCATGGCTCCTTTCTGCCTCCTGAATGAACTAGCGCTTAAGGAAGCCCTTTGCCTTATGACTGGCCCTAAAGGCTTTCTGAACTATAAGCCACCATGTCTATGAATCATCCCCAAACAATCATCCCACCATGCACAGAATGGATGCCCCAAGAAGATGGGGATTCTGTTCACAGCGTGGGATATGTAGGCATCTAAAAATTTAAGAAACATTACAGTATAGTGCTTCGAAGCTGACTCTAGACTCAAAAACAAAAATTGCATGGGTTCAAACATCAGAACTTCGGTTTACTCACAAGTTACTTAATTAACCTTTCTGGGCCTCAGTTTCCACACCTATAAAATGCAAATAACAGCACCTCCTCAGAGGGCTCTTAGGATGATAAAGGAGTTGCTATCCACCGCAAATGCTACTAATTATCAGCAGACAGTAGGCAGTTGATACATGCTACCCAACATGCACTGTACCTGTGTCTTTCAAAGGCAGATATTATACTCACGTCACAAATGAGGAAGGAAAGATTCAGAGATAGAAAATGACTTCTCAAAAAAAAAAAAACATAGGAAAAGCCCATATTCAATCTTTCATGCCTTTGCCTCCAATTCCCACTCCAACTTCTATCCACCTTTCGAAGCCCAGCTGCCTATGTCCCACTTTTTTTTTTTTTTTTTTTTTTTTTTTGGTCATTTCTATTCAACATCTACAGTTAAAACTAAAGGTTTCCTCCTCTGACACTCAGACCCACCCTCAAGAGTCCCCTTACTTGCAGAGCCGGGGGCCAGTGCCCCGGGTGAGGACAGGGGTGGCAGGCACACTTCGCCCCTCAAAACTGGAGGCACTCCTGGGCAGCGAGCGTGTGGGGCTAGACAGAGATGGCAGGCCCACATCGGGACCCAGGTTAGAAACTGCACCCACCAGTAGACCCTCCTGCCAACCCAGGCGCGGGATCCCACTCCTAGTCCCGGGAAAGGAGAAAGGGGTTCCTCTTTACCTGGTGGGGCTGGCCACAGAGTTTCGCCGGCTCTTCAGGTCCCCATAAATATCTGATGGGGGTGGTTTCCACGGGGCTCGTCGCTCAGGGCTCCCCCCAGATGCTGCCCGAAACTGGTCCCAGGCCTTTGGTGGTGAGGGGCGCTCGTTTAGAGAGAAGCAGCTATGAGGGTCCTCTGGGTATAAGGGAGAATAGGGTAGAATTCAATGAGAAAGGGCCCAGAAAGGGCAGGGCAGTTTTAAAGAGGAGGGGCATGTGCAACTTAAGAGATAAAGCAAGACAGATGTAGAGGCTGCCCTGTGGTGACAGGTGAAGCTAAGGACACATGGGGACATGGGGTATGGCTAGAGAGGAGCTAAAGGAGGAGGGGCTGAACAAAACAGGATATTCTGAGAGGACACAGGGGCGGGGGGGGGGGGGGCGGACTGAGCTCAGGTTGTAGGGATAGTTCTCACCATTATCGTGGCTGGCCCCTGACTCTGAGAGGGAGCTGCTCTCCGAGTGCAGAACTACATCCTCTACAGGTGAGAAAGGAAAAGTAGCCCATCACTCCAAGGTCTGGGTTCCATCCCCTCAAGCCACTGGACAGGCAGGCACCTCTGTATACTCTGTCTTCTGCCTCCTGACTCTGACACCTCCATCTTTGCTAGACACAGATCTATAATCACAGTCTTTATGAAGCGTGTGTGTGTGTGTGTGTGTGTGTGTATGTGTGTGTGTGTGTGTGTGTGTGTGTATGTCAAATTTAAGACCTGTCTGGACTATGGAATGAGTTCAAGACCAACCTAGACAACTTAACCAAAATCCTATCTCAAAATAAAAAGTAAAAACAAAACAAAACAAGGGAGCCAAGTAGTGGTAGTGCAACCCTATAATCCCAGCAAAGGCAGATGGATTTCTGTGAGTTCAAGGCCAGCCTGCTCTACAGAAAGAGTTGTAGGACAGTCAGGGCTACACAGAGAAATCCTGTTTCAAACAAGCAAGCAAACAAACAAACAAAACAAGGGGACGGAGAGATGGCTCAGTGGTTAAGAACACTTGCTACCCTTACAGAGGACCTGAGTTCAGTTCCCACACCAGGCACCTCACAACAGTCTATAACTCCAGTTCCAAGGGTTCCAAAGCCACCGGCCTCCAGGAAATGTAAACTCACACAGGAACACATACTTGTAAATAAAAACAAATAAGACCTTTTAAAAATAAAAATAAAAAGCCAGTCGATGGTGGCACACACCATTAATACTAGTACTTGGGAGGCAGAGGCAAGCAGATCTTAGTGAGTTCAAGGCCAGCCTGGTCTACAAAGCAAGTTCCAGAATAGCCAGAGCTATTATACAGAGAAATCCTGTCTCAAAACACACACACACACACACACACACACACACACACACACACACACACACACAAAATAAATAAATAAATAAATAAATAAATAAATAAATAAATAAATAGACTGGGGATGTAGCTCCATGGTAGGGCCTAGGTTCAACCAGACCATGCATAAAAATATCTACCTTTACCTGAGTTCAAGATTACCATGAGCTTGAGTATGTACTTATCTCCCTGATGCCTACTGTTCAAGTCCTCTCTTAACCTCAAGTAAGGTTAGTACCCATCTCCTTGATGGGTGAATCCCTTAGGTCCTGCTCACCTCTCTGCTTTCAACAGCTGCTCATCCACTCCACCACTCCCATATGCATTAGCCACACACAGTCCATTCTCAGGCTCATTTCTCACTCACTGGAGATGTTGGACCTGGCTTACCTTGGCTGAGCTGAGCAAGGCGTGTGCCCAGGCAGACACCCTGGGCATTGACTAGTGGTCCTGCAGGTAGAGACAGCTGTTGGGGCACTGGGAGGCCAAGGCGGGCCCTGAAGTCCCTGAGCTGCTCCTCCAGCTCATGCAGCCTCCGAAGTGCATCAACCTGCACCTGGCGCCGACGCCGCCTCTGTTCCCCACTAAGGTCCGGGGCCAGGGCCAGGCGGCGTGCAGCAGCTGCAATCTGCTGCTGCACTGACACCTCACGTTCCAGGGCCTCAAGAGCCAGTTCCTGTACAACCCAAGAGCGGTGAATTAGAACTAAATAATGGAAATGACTACCCATAGTAGTGGGAAGTGGGAAGTTGACAGAGCCCATCTACACTGGAAGCAGGGCCTGTTCTTCCAGGGGGAGTCTGTTTGCCTAGGGAAGGAGCTTATCCATCCTGGAGGGACAGGATGAAGAGGTGGGCCCATGCATCTTCTAAAGATAGGAAGCTTGTCTTGACTGAGTTGGGGTCCAATATTACTTGGGGCACTCTTTCCCTGCTCAGCTCCTCCCACTCCTGGTGATAACTCTCATTCTGCCCTTGCTTGCCCCTGACCATCACCAGCACCATCTTGCTTACCACTCCCAACTGCTTACCTCAGCAGGGCACAAGGAGTGGGGTGCTGGGTTTGGGTGTGGTGGCGGGTAGGCACGTGCTGCAGGGGGCCTCCGGCGTACCAACTGAGGACGTTCACCAGGCTCCAGTGGGCACTCAGGGGGCAGCTGGCCAGTCAGCTCCTGGAGGGAATGGGGACAGAGACTACAGAGGTTAGTTGGCGAGATGACTTAAAGTAATAAAGGTGCAAGAAACTATACCTCCCAAGGAGCCTGCCCCTCTCAAGACTCCACAGGTACTAGGTTTCATCCTCTCAAGATCTCTACCACCAAAGTAGGAAGTTTGGTGGCCTCCCAAAAATTCTCTGGGCCATTGGGCAAAGGAATTTTGGAAATCTGGAGCCCAGAGGTCTTAGTTTTTATAATTATAAAAGTCCCATCTATTTATTCTACATATATAACACAGGGTCTGCAAATAAAAAAGCAAAACAAAAAAACACACAGGGTCTGCATCTTCTGGATCCCATTAGTGTGTGTATGTATGTGTACGTGCGTATCGGTACACTCAAGTGTGCATGTGTGTAGGCCAGAGGCCAATCTTGGATGTTGTTCGTCAGGATATTGCCTACTTTTTTTTTTTTTTTTTTTTGAGACAAGGTCTCTTTCTCTTTGGCTTGGGACCTGCTGATTAGGCTAGCCTGGCTGGTTAGCAAGCCCCAGGGAAGCCATCTGGTCTCCAATTCCTCAGCATTAGGATTACAAGTGCTGGCCACCACACCAGGCTATTCTTTTTTTCCATAGGTTCTACGGGTTGAACTCAGGGCCCTTATGCTTACACGGCCAACTGAGCTAATTCCCCAGCCCCTGCCTGAACGCTATGATTCCTTCAGGAAAAGTGTGTGGACACTCACACTAAGAAGGGTTAAAATAGAGCTATAGTCAGGTGTGGTGGATCATTTAATTCCAGTTCTTGGGAGACTGAGGCATAAGCCAGAGACTGCCCTAGGTACAGTGTGAGTTGTAGGCCAGCCTGGGCTACAGAGACAGTGTCAGAACACAGGTGAGTGAATGCATAGATGGACTAGAGGTGGGAAGGGGAAAATAACTAACCCTGTGTTCATTCAGGATGGACTCTGTTGCACACTTTTGGAAACAGTTTTCACTGCGCGGGGGGCGGGGGGGGGGGTTGGGAGGTTTTGAATTATTCACAAGTGACTATGGATCTACATCAGAATAGTTTCTTTATTCTGTGACCTCTAAGTCAAACTTGGAGGACACACAGGGTGTCGAGAAAACTGCTAACTCCCAGACAAGTGCCTGCCTAGGCACCCTGGCTCCTCACCCCCTCCTGCCTGATAGCCCTGGGGCCAGGCCCTCACCGCCTCCTGCAGACACACTTCCCTGAGCTCTCGTAGTTTCAGGCTCAGGGCCTCCTGGAGGGCCCGCTGGCGGTCAAGCAGCCCTCGAAGACGCTCGGACTTCACCTGGGGGACAGCCTCTCCAAACAGGGCAGCTGCACAGGGAGAGCAAAGGTCAGGACGGCTAGGATCCTGAGATAGCTGTGAGGCCAGGGACCAACCCTTCCCAAGCAGGCACCCGGAGACTCGGGGCAGGGAGGGGGCAGCAGGAAGTGGACACAATCACTGACCTGGGGCATTGAAGGTAGGAGAGCTGATCAGCTGACCTTTGACTTCCATCCTTGTACTGTCTGGAGGCTGTGGTAGATAGCTGGACAAAGCCTGACAATGGTACAGCACAGGGAGCATTAAGGAGACATAGCCCATGACACCCCCAGCCCCTAGCCCAGTCCCACTTCCCATGCTCCAGCTGGGAATATAAAGTACCCTGGGCCCCACCCGCCTACCTGGCCCGCTCGGTCAGATTCTGTGTCAATGTCTGGACCCACTTGGCCTGGTACCTTGGTTCCCTTCCCATTGAGTGCTAACACAGTAAGTGGGAAGCTGGGCAGACTTACAACGCCTCCTCAGAGGCCCATAGGCCACAGCCAGGAGTCTCACCTAGGGAGACAATTAATGGTACAGATTCAATTGATTATAACAACAGCGAGCACTTATTCAGCCTTGGGTGCCTGGAACAGTTACCTGCTATGTCACAATGAATCTTTGAAACCCCTCAGGCAGGAGCTCCATCATAAATTACCTTTCCCTTTTGAGATGTGGGGTGGAAAGCACAGAGAGGTAAAATAATTGCCCTCTGGTCCTGTGAAATCTCTCAAGACAGCAGCTCCAACCCCACGGATTCCGTCTTAAGTACCTGGGTCCATCTATCAGGCGTTAAGACCTTTGCCAGGCTGTGGCCATGGTCTAGCACGGTTTTCAGCCTCACCACCTGAACCTTGTTTCTCTCACTTCTCATTTGGGGGTTTGGTACGCGGTCTCACTCTGTAGCCTAGGCTAGCCTAAAAGTCACTGTGTTCAAGGTGGTCTTGAACACACGACAATCCTCCTGCCTTAGCCTCCCACATGCAGGGATTACAGGCAGGCACTGCCATGCCCAGCTCATTTTGGGGCTTGAATGCCCCTTTCAGAGGTGGTTGCTGAGTGATGCCCTCTCGCAGCTACTGCTGCTGAACAAGAGCACACGTATCTCCCTGTACTGCCACTTGCAAGGAAGCATGTCCACCCCAGTATATCAGTAGCCCCAGCACCCCAAACACTGCTGCACACAGTAAGTATGGCAGCTGGCTGAACAAGTGAATAAACGCAAGGGAGCCTAGCCAGGTGTCAAGGTAGACCTCACTCTATACTTGTCCTAATTCCACTACTGCTCTGATGTAGCAAGGAGTGCCCCTCAATCTCACGGTCCCTCCAGCCCCTCTTCCCTCCCACCCTGTTCTGAGACTAGCACAGAAGTTACCCCGCTGGCATGGCTGACAAGTGCCATCCACAGCTGTAGATAACACATGATCTGTCTCTTTTTTCTGTCCCCAGGAGCCCTGGATGACCATGGCGCCTGCTTTGGCTAGCTGCCAGCTCTCCTTCTGCTTCTCTGGAGTTTGCTCCCTCCCTCCCACATCCTGCTCAGTCCCCAGCTGGGCAACCAGGTGACATCACCTCCCACCACCTGTCCTAACCTCCGAGGCAGGTGACTGGGAAGGCCTACAAGAGCCAGCAAAGCTCCCATTTTCACCTACCTTGAAATTCACAACTTGTCATGATGTGGCAGAGGAGACCTAGACAACCGAGGAAGCCTGGCTATAAGCTTCTTCGACATTTTCACAATCAAACTGCCTGTAAGGTAACCCCAGTTTCTCTGTAGTCTTCCTGACTGTCCACATGGCTTGTATCCGGCCCTCAAAGGACTCACGTATTATCCTCAACGTCAACGGTGAGACAGTCCCAAAGGCCTTTTCTACAAATCCAGACAGAATGTCCATGCAGAGGTTCCTCCCAAGCCCACCCACTTGGGGTCCAGCTCAGGGTTTCTCTCATGTCCCATCTCAGCTTCCTCTGGCCCTCAGCTCCTGGAGCTCCTACTTTCCTGGGACCCATTTTAGTTTGGAAAACTCCCAAGGCCCTCTTGAACCCTCCTCCACCCCAACAGAAAGCCGACTCCCCAGACCTCTAGGTCCATTCACCCTGTTCGACACCATCAGTCTCATGCTCCACCTCAGGGTGCCCCAATCCTCCCTTCTTCAGAAAAGCACAGCATCCTGGAAGTCAACACAGGGTCCAGACAGGAACCCCAACTCCACCCTGTCAGCCTGACCTCAGGGACATAGCTAGGGCATGAGTCACTGGGTCACTGGGCAGGCTAGACACGGGTCAACGCCCCACACCTCCTTACCTGACTCAGGAACCTTTGCTTCTATCTACTATGCTCTGCACACTTGCCTCAGGACTTAGGGCTGCCTCATAGCAAGATGAGATAGTAAGAAAGCAATCCACCATTACCCCTGCATCACTAACACACCTTCACACAAACCTCTGAGACCCTCCGGTCAGCCCTAGGGCCTTGTCCAGCCATTCTGTTGTCCTGTTGCTGAGACAGACTACAGCAGCATATGCGCGCGCGCGCGTGCGCGCGCACACACACACACACACACATACACACACACACACACACACAAACCCAGAGGCAGGCCCAGCAGGTTTTTCAGGTCTGCCCTTCTGACACCATGGCTGAGAAAAATTCCTGGCTGTAATGACTGTTTACAACCAAGATACTTCACCTGGGTGGCACTCCAACAGTGTCAATGAGAGCCCCCGTTTCCACATTCTGCCACCGCTTGCGCAAATACATACACAAAGTCTGGACTGCTCCCCAGTGCTCCCCTAAACATGCAGCACAGCCCCCCCCCCATCACTCTGCCTGAACAACAGTGGTTTGTAAATAGTTCAGCTGGTCTTTTCTGAGGCACTAGCCCTGGTAAAGAGGCCACTCTGAAAAAGGGAGAGGGAGTGAGGCATGGAGCAGAGAGGAGGCGGCTTGAGTCTCTCTGCCCCATTCCTCTTCCTCCATTTCCAACCAAAAACTGCTTTGTGTCAGGAAAGGAAAATGGACATGTGAGGATTTGCCCTGCTCACCATCCTCCTGTACTGAACACTACCCCTCCTATCGCTACCCTATACTGTCGGTGTACTTCTTCCAGGCTCTCTGGAAGATAACTTCAGTACATTGTACCCCAGACCTCAATCCCTGTGCCTTCACTGTCTCACAGCCCCGGCCGGCCCATTGCTCGGAGGTACTTACCAGTGGCAGAGTGCTGTATGACAGCTTCGAATAGCTCAAAAAGGAGAGTTGTCTCACCCAGGCCCTGGCTTTCCTGGCAGCAGAAGTGAACAGCAGTGACTGCTGTCTTGGCTGCCTCCCACTAGGTAAAGGCCCAGCCTACCTGGACAGGAACTGGGCTGGCCCCCGTAACTTTTAACCCTTACCTGCCCGCTTCCAGGGCACTCCTGAGGAGGCAGTGTCAGAGGCCACAGGGCCTCACTCAGGATTCCCAACAGGACCAAGAAGAAAGCACAGGACTCTCTCCTCACCGCTGGACACCTAGGACAGAACTGGGGATGAAGTGCTAAGAGCTGTGGGCGGAGCCACTGCCTCTCCAACCTGTCGTGCTGCTGACATCCCCATCCTGCAGGCCACGGGAGCCTGCCTACACATGGTAGCACCTAGGGGGATTGGGGGCTAGGAAGCTGTGAAGCACACACACACACACACACACACACACACACACACACACACACCAACACAGGCGCACGCCTATAAGAGGCAGCACCTGGGGGCAGGGGTCTAGGAAGTTGTGAGATACACACATATCACATACCCCTGGGTTTTTTACTCTGAGCAGGGTGCAGCACCTTCTCCAGGCTCTTAGCCTCCCCTCCCAGAATAAGGCAGGGATAAAAAAAGGTCTTGGGGGCAATTTCTCCCATAATTAGGATAATAATTTTCTAAATCGCAGAGAGAAGTTAACAGGGTTTCCCTGTATAGCTCTGGCTGTCCTGGAACTCCCTTTGTAGACCAGGCTGGCCTCGAACTCACAGAATTCCACCTGCCTCTGCCTCCTGAGTGACGTGCCACCCACCCAGCAGAAGCTAACCTTTTTAAGCAGAGACCAGATCTCAAGGCACTACCTTCCATAATCCAGGAAGAAATAATCCTAGTAAACAGCCCATAACTTATGCTCTACAAACAAGAGAGATGGGAAAGAAACAGCCTCCTGTGAGCCATGTTAGGGATGGAAAGCTGGGCATTGGCAAGGTGAAGAGGACTGACTGAGAACATGATGATGCAGAACATAAGAAGTAGCAGGGCATTGGTGGCGTACACCTTTAATCCCAGCACCCGGGAGGCAGAGGCAGGCAGATCTTTGAGTTCAAGACCAGCCTGGTCTACAGAGCGAGTTACAGGACAGCCTACAAAGCTACTAAGAAACCTTGTCTTGAAAATCCAACCCCCCCAAAAAAAAACCAAGCTAGGCATGCTACTGCATGCCTTTAATCCCAGCACCCAGGAGGCAGAGGCAGACGGATCTCTGTGACTTTGATGCCAGTCTGGTCTACAGATCGAGTTCCAGGACAACCTCCAAAGCAATACAGAGAAACCCTGTCTTTAAAAGGGGGGGGGAGGATGCTAGAGCTGGAGCCTAGGCTAGAGGAAGCCAGTGGCTACCAATGGTTACTCCCAAAGGCAGAAGGAACAGAAAGAAGACTCTGACTTCTTTATCCTGGCATACCTCCCTCTTCTTCCCTTTAACATTTCTGGCCTGGAGCGAAGCTTTATGGCAGTCAAGGAAACCGAGAACTCTGAGTCCCTGTGCTGCCTCTCAACACAATCCTACCTGGGCTCTAAGCCTGTCCTAGGCACAGAGCAAACATCCTCTCCTCCAGGTAAGAGGGTGCTTTGTGAGCTCAGAGCCCAAATCTAACCTAGATCCCTTACAGAAGCCTCTGCCTTGTATGAGCAGGGAGGGCTGTTAGGCTGTTCCCTCCCACTCTGGGGAGGACAGCCTAGACAAGAGTTCCCTCAGTCAAATGCTATTAAGGCTTCCTGCCATTGCTGCCCACCTTTCTTCCTGGTTGTGAAATGTATGGTGTGGCACACAAAGGACCCTTTCACCTCCTTCTCCACTTTTCCCTCCTTTTGGTGTGCTACTGGCAGCAAGCAGCAGGCACATGGGCAGCTAGTCAAATACTGGTGGGGACTATCCTCTTGGCCCTGGCATCCCTCACCCCCTCTTTTACGTCACCAAACATGTTGGGGAAAATGGATGTCTATAATCAGGGACAAGGGAAATGAGAAAATTTGGCTAATGATGAAGATGGAGCCTCATCCATAAAATGAACAAAATAAACAACAGAGACCAAAGGAACTTTAGAAGGTATTTCATAGTACATGGAATTCACACTCCAATCACTAATGACTATTCATAAATTTGGAGTTGGAGAGATGGCTCAGTGTTGAAAGGACCTGAGTTCAATTCCGAGCATCCATGTCAGGTAGCTTACAACCTCTTATAACTCCAGTTCCAGGGGATCCAATGCCTCTAGCCTCTGAGGGCACCTGCGCATGTGTACTCAAACACACACACACACACACACACACACACACACACACACACACACGGTTAAAAATTAAATCTTTTTTAAAAACCTTAAAATTTGGCTGGGCAGTGGTAGCACACACCTTTAATCCCAGCACTTGGGAGGCAGAGCCAGGTGGATCTCTGTGAGTTCAAGGCCAGCCTGGTCTACAGAGTAAGTTCCAGGACAGCCAGGACTGTTACACAGAGAAACCATGTCAGGAAAAAAATGAAAATTTTATGTATGTATTTAATTACTTTTGTTTTGTTTTTTAAACAGGGTCTCACTATGTAGCCCTGAGTGTGGAACTCACTATGTACACCTGTCTGGCCTCAAATTCATAGAAATCTGCCTGTCTCTGCCTCCCAAGTCTGGGGATTACAGGCATGTGCCACCATGCCCAGCTCATTAATTTTATTTATGTGTGTGAATGTCTGGGTACCATGTGCCTGCAGTGCCTGTGGAAGCCAGAAGAGGGCAACAGACCTCCCAACACTGGAGCAACAAATGATGGTGAACCATCATATGGGTGTTGAAAATTCAATCCAGCTCCTCTGGAAGAGCAGCCAGTGTTTTTCATTGGTGAGCCATCTCTCCAGCCCCAACAATTTTGTCTGTTTGTTTTTAAAGAACAATAAATCTGAGACTGGAGAGATATCTTAGTGGTTAAGAGCACTTGCTGCTCTTCTAAAGGACTGGGGTTCAATTCCCAACACCTATCCACATCAGGTGGCTCCAAACCACCTTCAACTCTAACTCCAGGGAAACCAACACCCTCTTCTGGCCTCTGTGGGTACCAGCACACATGTGACATACATGGACACAGATACATACACATAAACAAAAATAAATCTGAAATAATAATAACAAATCCACAGAGGTCGACTACTTTAGAAGGAAGTGGGCCATGAAGACATCATTGCCTCATTCATGATCTTTCCTGATCTTTCCTCAATACTGGCAACTGAACCTAAGACTTTGCGCATGCTAAGCAAGCACTCTACCACTGGCTATAGTCCTAGCCCCACAATATTGATAGACTAGAAGATGGTCTAACCTCTAAACACACATGGACATATGGACCCTGCACAGATAGTAAATGGTAAGTCGGGGATTTAACTCTGTCACTTACTGGCTATCTGACTGCTTAGAAAACTCACTTTTCTGTGCCTCCATGTCCTCTTCTGTTAAATAGGGAAACTGAGATTCTGAAGGGACTCAGAGACCTTCTCACTGTTAAATTATTGAACAGTTGCCAGGCTTGGGGATCTTTAATCCCAGCACTCAGGAGCCAGAGGCAGGCAGATGTCTGAGTTTAAGGCCAGCCTGGTCTACAGAGTGAGTTCCAGGCCAGTCAGGACTTCATAGCATGACCCTGTCTCAAAACAAACAGATGCTCAGAGTTATTGCAAGCAACTGGCTTAACCCATTTACAGCTTGCTAGGACCAAGCAACTGGCTGGCTATCAGTACCCAAAGTGCATTGCTGTTATAATTATGAGTGTTCCTCCCCCAATGAATCAAATGGATATGTTTGGATGCTTTTTTTTTTTTTTTTTTTTTTTTTTTTTTTTTTTTGAGACAGAGCTGGTATCATTCAGCCTCACCCAATAAATCTGAAACAGATGTTTATTCTTTTCTCGGGTAACTTTGTCTGAATTCTCACTATCTAAAATCAGGAACTGAGAGTATTCATGGAGCCAAGGAGATGTCTTAGCAGGGAAAGACACTTGCAAAGCAAGCCTGACAACGAGAGTTTGGATTCCCAAAACTCTAGTAAAAGTCAGATACCATGTTTCAGGTATGTAATCCCAGCATTCCTACAGCAAGATACCAGAATTCCCCTGAAGCATGTGGGGCAGCTAGCCTGAAATACACAGCACCGTAGCAGATGAAAGACCCTACCTCAAACAAATTAAAAGGTGGGGACCAACACCCGAAGTCTCCCTTTGATATGTATATATCATTCCTCACACACAAGGACACACACACTACAAAAATAAAGGAGAACCAGCAGGGTATCCCAGTGAGGACTGAGTTCAATTCCTAGGACTCAACATGGTTCGAGAAACATGCTGACTCCTGAAGGCTGTCCACAAAACAGACACACACACACACACACACACACACACACACACACACACACACACACACACACCCCTGACTTCCACATAAAAACAAATGTAAAATAATTATATAAAAATTTTCTACAAAGAACATATTCAGATGCACTTGAGATAGAGATGGTATCTCAGCCTCTAGTTTGTCCTTTCTTGCCAAAAAGCAGCCATATTTGAAACAGGGTGTGTTTCTGCTCCCCGACTTTTCTAACTCTTCATTAAAAATGCAACAACTGGGATAGATGTGTTGCATGCATGTAATCCCAGCACCAGGATAAGACAGGAGATCAGGGTTCCAAGCCAGGCTGGGTTATATAGTGAAACCCCATCACAAAAACAAAAACAAAAAAAAGAAAGAAAGAAAGAAAGGAAGGAAGGAAGGAAGGAATAAAAGAATGAAGGAAGGAAGGAACCAAATCTATTTCAGACATGTTAACAACTGTATCTGATCCAAAGAATCGGTGCCTGCCAGTGAAGAAACGCAGGGCCTTGGGTATCTACTTCTGAACAATACTCCTAGCCTCCAAACATATTCTTTAGTTTGTCATTATCCCTTATCACTTGAACTCATGCTCCCATATAAAACACAGAAACAAATACCTCCATATAACTTAGTACTTTTCACTGTCTGAATGCCTGGGAGCCTTCCTCTCTCATAACTTACCTACCAAATAGACTGGGTCTATATAAATGTTTGGGATAAATAAAATGGGTCTGGCCAGGCAATGGTGGCTCACGCCTTTAATTCCAGCACTTGGGAGGCAGAGAGAGGTAGGTACTCTCACCAGCCTGGTCTACTGAGCAAGTTCCAGGACAGGCTCCAAAATAATACAGAGAAACCCTGTCTCAAAAAAAAAAAAAAGAAAAGAAAAGAAAAGAAAACAATACATACATACATACATACATACATACATACATACATACATACATAAAATGGGTCTGACATTCCATTCTATGAGACTCTTCCTATTTCTCCTATTCATCCTCATAATCAAGGATCTGAGCAACAAAGGAATCTCTTTTTACTGCTACTAATAGTTGAGCCTAAATTTTTATTTTCCCCACAACACTAGGGATGAAGCTCAGGGCCTTATTCAGCTATATCCCTAGGCCAGTTCATTTGTTTGTTTGTTGTTATTTGTATTCTTGGGAGAGGGTCTCACTATGTAGCTCTGGCTGTCTTGGAATTCACTGTAGACCAGGCTGGTCTCAAACTCAAAGATCCACCTGCCTGTGCTTGCCAAGTACAGGGCTTAAAGGTATGTGCCACCATCGCCTGGCTTGTGTTCCCACTTTTTAAAAGATATGTCTTGCCAGGGCCTACACAGGTCTGCACTAGCTCCTCTGCATATATATTATAGCTTTAGATTTAGAATTTTGTCTTGTTTTTTTGAGACAGGGTTTCTCTATGTAGTCCTGACTGTCCTGGAACTCACTCTGTAGACCAGGCTGGCCTCGGAGTCACAGAGATCCACCTGCCTCTGCCTCCTGAGTGCTGGGATTAAGGCATGCACCACAACTAGCTTCAGTTCAGTATTTTTATGGGGTCCCTGAGCATGTGCATGAGTGGGTCTTTGATTCTTATGCCTTCTTTTAGGGTTCTTCCTTCTGTGGTTTGCCTTGTCCAACTTCAATGTGATGGTTTTTATTTCATCTTATTATATTTTATTTTGTTAAAAAATATAAAAGTACTAGCCAGGCGATGGTGACTCACACCTTTAATCCCAGCTCTCAGTAGGCAGAGGCAGGTGGATCTCTGTGAGTTCGAGGCCAGCCTGGTCTACAAGAGCTAGTTCCAGGACAGCCTCCTAAGCTATACAGAGATACCCTATCTTGCAAAACCAGGTATATATGTATGTATATGTATATGTATATGTATATGTATATGTATATGTATATGTATATGTATATGTATGTCTCCTGGAAAAAAATGTGGCTTGCCAGGCATGGTAGCACACACCTTTAATTCCAGCACTCAGGAGGCAAAAGGAGGTGGATTCTCTGTGAGTTCAAGGCCAGCTTGGTCTACACAGTGAGTTCCAGACCAATTAGGATGACATAGAGAGACCCTGCCTGAAAAATCAGTCAATCAATCAATCAATAGTGGGTCTTGCTATTCTCTGAGCTGAACAGAGACTCTTGGGCTCAAGTGAACCTCCCACATTTGCTTCTTGAGTAGCTGGAGATACAGGGTTATGGCACTACCAGGGTGAATGAGCCTGATTCAAACATCCATCAACAGCCACTGCCTAAGCCCCCACATACAACACACTCATACAGACAGCCCTATGGATGGGATGGATTTCTCACCAAAATGCTTATTGATAACTTCGTGAGAGAAAGAAAAGCCTTCCCCCATCCCACCCCTACCAAGTCCTGAAGCCTCTTATTTAGAATAGTTTTGTTTGTTTGTTTGTTTGATTCGTAAGTTTCAAAAAAGCAGGGATCATATCCCTAGGATCAAAATCAGGCAAAGCAGATAATATGACTTTGAAGATTCTTAACCTAGCATGTCTTCAACCTCCATATTGCTCTCATCTGTATTGGGACAGCCCCCAATACAGAAAGGCAGGAAACATGATCCAGACCTCTCAGACTCCCAGAGAGCCAATGAATAATTTAGGGTGTTCTTTCACATTTCAGGAGAGCAGCGGGTGTAGGAACATTTCCATGCACTCCTAGAGCAGTAAGAGAAATGCAAGCTACATATGAGACCACTAGGATGGAGACTAGGGGGATGGGGAAACCCCATACAAAAATCCCACCTGCCACAAGAAGCTTACAAGGCTACTTGTTTCTGTTAAAAAGCAGTATGAAGAACACACATCAGGAACCCTGGGAACAACAGAGCCTTCAAGTTCTAAGGCAAGGTATGATGAGACCCAGAGTGCAAAGGGGTGGGAAACGGGTGTTAGGAATGAGGAAGGACTGAGTTGGAAGGTAAAACAAGGGGATGGTATGGGAGGTTAGGACAAGAATGAGTGCATGCTATAAAACAGAAAAAGTCACTGTGAGATGGAGATCAAAAGGCAGAGCAGGGGTCAGGAATGGTGGGGACACACCTGTAATCCCGGCAACTCTGGAGGTGTAGGCAGAATGATTATTCCAAGTTCCACACCAGCCTAGGCTACATAGTAAGACCCTGTCCTTAAAAATAAAGGCTGAGCCAGGCCTTGGTGGCGCACACCTTTAGTCTCAGCACTCTGGAGGCAGGAGGATCTCTGTGAGTTTGAGGCTAGCCTGGTCTACAGAGCAAGTTCCAGAGCAGCCTCCAAAGTAATACAGAGAAACCCTGTCTTGAAAAAAATTAAATTAAATAAAAAATAAAAAAGGCTACATGGTGGTGGTGCATGCCTATAATCCCAGCACTTAGGAGGGAGAGGCTAGATGAGCACATCACATGTTTGAGGCCATCCTGCATTATATAGCAAGTTCCAGGACAGTCAAGGCTACGTAGAGAAATCCTGTCTAAAAAGGAGAACAGAGCCAAGACAAGATCCTGAATAGAAGACTAAGGTTCGGAAGATGAGAAAAAGTACAAGAACACAAACAACAATACAGAACAGATAGAAGACATGGCTGGGATAAGCCAAGCCAGGGATCAAGGGAGGGTAAGAGGTAGGTTCAGATAGAGGTCAGAAACAAGAAAAGACCGGGGCAGAATGAAGACAGGGATGAGGCGTGATGGGAGAGAAAAAGGGAAAACAGACTGAGATCAGGAATGGTGTGGGGGCATAGTACGGGGGTAGAGAAGTCAGAGGTCAGCAATCATAGAACTGGATCAAATTAGGGTTAGAGAGAGAGGGTCAGAACATTTGACTGGAAGGGATTCAGAGACTGGATAACCATTTTGAGAACAGTGTGGTCAAGCATCTGATCAGAATCTGGAGTTAGTGTTGGACATCAAAACAAGGGTTTCAGAGATAGGATAGGGTCAAACAGGGACCTGATCCAAAGACAAACCTAGATAGGGCTGGGGATCAGAACTGGGCTTGGCGGACAAAGAAGGGGTTCAAGATTACACCACTCCAAAATACAGTTAAGTCAGGGGTAAGACTGAAGGTTCTGAGCCAAGGACTTGGGGGTTTAAAAAAAAAACGATGTCGACAAGTCAGACAGGGGTCAGGGGTGCGAGCATAGGGTCAGAGGGTGTAGGTTCTCGCGAAGGTTCATCCTTGTGGACATTTCCGGGCCTCGTCCCGCCCTGTCCCCACCCTTCTTCTCCTGGCAGGAACGGTTACTCACCGAGGGTCCTCGCACCACCGAGCAGGTGGGGTCGGGAGAGGCCGACAGGCATCTAGTGGGCGCGCCTTCCTTCGCAGCGCCCCGCTAGTCCCTGGGAGCGCGCCTTCTCGGCTTCTGCTCCCTACCTCTGGGCCGCGTTCGACCACACGCACCACTGTTAGCCTTTGGGGACAGATGGGGGACCCCCAGATGGTGGGAGAGGTGCACTGGCCCCGCCGTGGGCGGCGGCCCCACGCCCCTCACCTTTAACTCTTGACGTCCGTCGCTGGCTACACAGCCTCCTCTGCTGCTGAGCGCGAACCTAGGGGGCTGGAGGACGAGGGGGGCGGGGCGCGGGACCACAGCAGCGGCAGACACAAAGTGCGCAGGCGCCAGCTTGGGTCTCCGATTTTCCTGCTTTGGGAGTGAAAGGAACGAAGAAGCTGGGATCCTGTGCGCACGCGCTTTTTTGGGTGGCAGAGCTCCATAGGTGAGCCGACCGGAGCCCCTGACTCCAAGTCACTCTTCCCCCAAGGCAGTATCCTAAATGCTATCGATAACCCTTACCACACCTCTAAAGTACACCCCAACGACTCCTTTTGCCATCTCCTGGATGCTCCCCCAAACGACCTTCCATCATCCTCCAAAATGTATCCCCAAGTATTGTCTAATCCCAAGCAGTATCTCCAGGCCATTCTCTGCTGTCATTGATCTGCACCAACGCACAACGCTATTGATAGAGCATGGAGAAATCATTTGTTGGCTCAAGACTAGACCCTCCACGGTTGTCAAAATTGTACGCACAATTTTTTTTTTCATAAGCACATCCTTGGAGTGTATGCTTCAAGCTACACTCCAGCCTCCAAATCGCTCTTTACATCTGAGTTACACCCCCAAATCACTTCCCATAGTTCCCCCAACTATTAGTCCCAAGCAGTACCTCCAATACACCCTTCATCAATACTCAGTCAGCACCAATAAACTGCCTTCCATACCTCCAAGTTATTTCTCCTTCACCATCCTCAATTGACCCTTCAAGTCAATAACTTCTAAAAAGTATTTATATTATTTATTCATTCATTTGCAGGACCAGGAATTTCCAGAACCCAGGCCCTCACATGTAGTAGATGAATTCTCTACCAATGCAATTAATGCCAAACTCCAAATATCACTCCTAAATCCTAAATTCACTGTGCATGGAAAACACCTTCTGTTGGCCCTAAGCATTCCATGTAATCTTACACCACCCTCTATTGATTCCCAGTGGGCTGTCCAAGAATCTGCAGTGTCACCCTAAACATTACCAATTATGGTCAATATGGGCTCCACCTGCACCTAAAATCAATTCCAACTGTCACTGTTTAACTACACAGCATTGTTCCATGGACACTCCACCAAAACAAGTCACCATCCACTAACACGACATCTTATCTGTACAAAATTTCCTTTGTTTTTTGTTTTTTTTTTTTTTTTTTTTTTTTTGGTTGGAGGTTGAGGTTCCATGAGGCACAGACTGACCCCCTGCCCCCAACTCTATGTAGTCAAAAGTAATCTTGAACTTCTGATCCTTCTGTCTCCAACTCCTGAGCTATATTCCTAGCCCTTTTCTCATTTTTTTCTTTTTTGAGGCAGTTTCACGTGGCCCAAGCTGGCCTGGACCTTGCTGTGTGACTGAGGATGATATTCGACTCCTATTGCATGGAGCTGAAGAGATGGCTCGGATGGTTAAGAGCACTGACTGCCATTCCAGAGGACCTGAGTTTGGTTCTCAGCACCCATAATGTGGTTCATGCCAGTGGTGCTCGCACATACATGCACGCAAAACATTCACACATGTAAAAACAAAAGAAAAAATAATTAAAATCAATGCCTGATCCTCTTGCTTCCTCCTTATTGGTAAATAAGATCCCATTCCCAGTCCTAGACAATCACAAATCAACTGTCCATAAACTTTCTTTATCCTAGACATTTAATATAAATGTAATATGTAGATCTTTAAAATATTTGTTTTTATTGTATTTCTATTAGGGTTTTGCCTCCTTTGTACACATATGTTCCTCATTCATTCAGAGCCTGTGGGTACCAGAAGTGGGCAACAGCTTCCCTAGAATTGGAGATATAGGTGACTATGAGCCACCATGTGGGTCCTCTTCAAGAGCAGCAAGTGCTCGAAACCATGGAGTCATCTCTCCAGCTCCAATATGCAGGTGTCTTTATGTCTAGGTTAGCATAAGGCTTTGGTGGTGATGGTGATGATCACATGGTCTCACACTGTATCCCAGGCTAGCCTAAACTCTCAATGGTGCTTCTGCTTCAGCCTCCCAAAAGTACGTCACCATAGCATAGGTTTTAAAGGTTTGTACATATTGTAGCATGGGACAAGTAGTCTGTGTTTTTTATTGCTGAACATTGGCCTAGCCAATGATCTATTAGTTGTCCCCAAATCACTCAGTATTAGCTTTTAACTACAAATCAGAATAACCCCCTGATATCCAAATTTCAAAACAGATTTCTGAATAGCACCCCAAACCATACTCATCAACCTTTGGCTATACCCTCAATCAATTCCATTAATCCTCAGTCATTATTAAACTACCCTCTCATAGCCTCATCTTGACTCTAAACTATCTCCCATGGCACACTGCACCCTTAAACTTCCCCTTACCAACTCACATGAAAGCAATGCACAGTATATGATACTCACAATTACTTAGGAAAATCCTTAAACCCAAGAGTTTGAGGTCAGACTGGGAAAGGCAATGAGACTCTATCTCCTTTTCTTAAAGGAGTGGGGCATAGCAGAACATGTCTGTGATTCCATCATTTGGGAGGCAGAGGCAGAGGCAGAGGGATCAGGAGTTCAAGGTCATCTTTGGCTACACAGCAAGTTTGAGATAGACTAAGCAAATGAGACCTTGTCCTAAAACATTGGTTCTAAGCCTGTGGGCCTTGACTCCTTTGGGTCCCATGTCAGATATCCTGTATATCAGATATTTATGTTACAATTTCTTTTTTTCAAAGATTTATTTACTTATTACATATACAGTGTACTGCCTGCAAGTATGCCTGCAGGCCAGAAGAGGGCACCAGATCTTGACAGCTGGTTGTGAGTCACCAAGATGGTTGCCGGGAATTGAACTCAGGACCTCTGGAAGAGCACTGAGTGCTCTTAACTGCTGAGCCATCTCTCCAGCCCCGTTACAATTTATATCGTAGGAAAACCACAGATATGAAGTAGCAACAAAATAATTCTATAGTTAGGGGTCACCACAACATGAGAAACTGTTAGAAAAGTTGAGAACCACTGACCTAAAAGAAAGTGACTCAGTGAGTTTGTTCAGAGAGTGAAGCCACTTGCCACCAGTCCTGACTTGTGTTCTGTCCCTGGAGCCCATATGGTGGGAAGAAAACCAACTACATTCCACAAGTTGTCATGTGAACTCCACGCTTGTCACTCTCTTACACACAGAGGTTTTTTGTTTTGTTTTGTTTTTGTTTTCTAATGTTAAAAACAAACCTAAAAAATACTAAAACAAAAAGAAAACTTCCAAAAGTATTCCCCAAATGCCCTTTAACAATACTTTACATCATTGATCCAAACTACTTTTCAGTAATTTCAAACCTCACCTATAAATTCCCCTAGAGCCCCAACTCTGCCTATAAATGCTCCCTAGCTCCCCTTGGTTAGTGTCACAATTACATCCACAAACTGTAACCCAAAACTATACTGTTCTGTAATGATTTTCATGCTTAACTTGTCTGTCCCTCCATCTCTCTCCTCTTCTCTCCCCCCTCTCTCTATGGGTATATTTGCCCTCTGTCTCTGTGCTTTACTTTCAACATTCCTTACTACCTTCCTTTTCCCTTTTTCTTTCTTTTCTTGTATTTTTTGGGGGAGCAGGGTCCCTCTGTGCAGCCTGGGCTGTCCTGGAACTCACTCTGTAGATTAGGCTGGCCTTGAACTCACAGAGATCCACCTGCCTCTGCCTCCCAAATACTGGAATTAAAGGCGTGTGCCACCACTACCCAGTTCCTCTCTCTCTTTTTTTTAAACAGGGTCCCCCCCACTCTGCCTCAGAGTACTGGAATTAAAGGTGTGTACCCCTCTTCTCCTCTCTTCCCTCTCTCTCCGTCTCTCTTTTGAGAGAGGATCTCATGTAGTTCAGGCTGGTCTCAAACTTACCATGTGGCTAAAAATGATCTGTCTCTCTATCCACCTCCTAAGGGGTATTTACCCCATACCTAGATGGAAGCTTATAGGTCACCCACCCTAGAGTATAGAGCATCACCACAGGAAGAAGAGAGACCCTGCCTCGGCAAGGGCAAACCAAGCATCGACTCCTGCAAGTTGTTTCTGACTTCTGTACCTTTACAAGAGTGCACACACAGGCACAAAGTGAAAACCCTCAAGTGTACCATCTACATCATGCCTCAGGAATGCTCAACTACACCCTAAAATTGCCACTCAGTATCCCTTAGTGCTACTTGCAAACATTCCCCCCTTTACAGTCCCGGTCTCCTAAGTATATTCAAACCATTCTCCAGTGACCCCATGGCCCTTTGATAGTTCCAACAACACCCAAGTTCTTTCCAGTAGTACCCAGTTGTGCCCTTAAATTACCACCAGTAATTCCCAAGCATATCTAAGTGCCCCACAATAACCTCCAGCTCCACCCCAAGGCTTCAGTGTCAGCTTTTTGAGGCTGCTGTAACTCATCATCATTAACTTGGTAGCTTAAGATAACAGAAGTTTGGAGATCTATTCTTTCACAGTTCTGGGAACTAGAAGTCTAAAATCAGTTTCACTGAGCCAAAATCAAGGTATCACCAAAGCTGTTCTTCTGGTCTCTCTTAGAAAAAATTTAGTCTTTGTCTCTTTCAGCTTCTGGTGGGTGCTGGCATTCTTTGGCTTGTAGCCATCTCACCACAATCTCTGTTCCCACTCTGCCATCACTTCCCCTCTGCCTGTCAGTCAGATATGCTTCACCTGCCTTTCATAAAAACACTTGTAGCCAGGTGATGGTGATGCTGACACACACTTTTAATCCCAGCACTCGGAAGCAGAGGCAGGTGGTTCTTTGTGAGTTCGAGGCTATCCTGGTCTACAGAGTGAGTTCCAAGACAGCTAGGACTGTTACACAGAGAAACTCTGTCTCATTACAAGCAAACACACAAACAAAGAAAAACACTTGTGGTTACAATTAGTGTCTAGTTGAAGATTCCAGAATAATCTCCCCATTTCAAAATCTTTAATTTAGAAACTAACAGTGCTAATGTATGCCTGGAATCCCAAGTACTTAGGAGATTGATGGAGACTGATGTTACAGATCACTTAAACATGGAGCTTTGAAGCCGGCCCTGATAACACAGCAAGACTCTTGATTTTTTCGAAACCAGCTGTAGGAGTGCATGCCCTCAATCTGGAGGGTGCACTGGAGAGGCAAAAGTAAGTGGATCTCCATGAGTTTGAAGCCAGCCTGGTCTACACAGAGAGTTCCAACTGGTGAGACCCTGCCTGAAATAGATAGAGATAGATAGATAGATGATAGAGAGATAGATATACAGATGATAGAAAGATAGGTAACCTTTTGATTTAGTCATATGTGCAAAGTTCTCAAGCTCTCACCCCCACTCCTTGGTCTAGCTTTCATATTTGCACCCACTCTTGCTCTCTCTCATTTGTTAGATAACATTCATGAGGGCCAGTGTGTGGCTCAGTGGCTAACAGCTCTTGCCACCAAGCCTGAAGACCTGATTTTAATGCCCTAAACCCACATACAGGTAGGAGATAACTGACTTTCCCTCTGACCTCTAGACGATGCATATACAACACACACACACACTAACAAATGTTTTTTTCAAAAGGTGCAGTGTGATGGCACACACCTCTAATTGTGGTCACTGAGGAGGCAAAGGCAGGTGGATCTCTTATGAGTTCAAGGCCAGCCTGAACTTAGCAAATTCCAAGCCTGCCAGGTATACAGCCACTGGCAACTCCAATTTCAGGGCATACAGTGCCCTCTTCTATCCTCCAAAGGCTTCTGCATGTACATGGTTCACATATATACATATAGGCGCGCACACGCGTGCGCGCGCGCACACACACACACACACACTAAATAAACAAACAAACAAACAAACAAATAAATGTTTAAAACCAGAATAGACTGGGGTAGTGGTGGTGTGGTGGTGATTGTGGTGCTTGCTCTTTAATCCCAGCTCTGGAGAGAAAGAGGCAGTCAGATTTCTGTGAATTCAATGCCAGTGTGTTTTACATAGTGAGTTCTAGGCCACCTAGGGCTACAAAAGTGGATCCTGTCTCAGACAAAACAAAACCTTCACAAATAACTTAAGATTGTAATCTTTCTTCTAGAGAGGGTCCCCATTGTGAGATGTATGTGTGTGCAGAAATGTATAAGTTTATAAAAAAAAAAAAAAACAAGTGAGAAACTGGGAAATAAGACTACCAATACCCAAATTGCAAGTCCAGGGAACTTTCTTGTCTTTTTCTTTGAGACAAGATTGCTTGTATGTCAAGGCCATCAGTTGCAACTCACTGTGTAGTTAAGGATAACCTTGAACGTCTGATTCTCCTGGCTTTCATTTCCCTGGTACTGTCATTACAGACTACTCCCACCATACTCTCATGCCCATTTTAGTGTTCCCACGGTCCAACTGATGGTCTTGGGGTGTTGGGAAGCAGTAAGATGGGCTCAGATGTTTTATGTAACTGACAGTATGGATGGGGTCGCTGTGGCTATACCACAGGCACTTCCTAAATGCTGAATAAGTGAACAAGTGAGTGGATCAATTAATTTTGGGGAGATTATTGTATGAAAAACAAGGGACCAGCCTATGTCATTATTTATCCCTTATCCTCATAACTCTGCTGACCCATATTATGGCCCCCATTAACTGGGCAGGAAAGTAGAGGCACGGAGTGGAGTAGGTACCCTGCATTATTGAAATAGTTCATTATGATTACAGAAGTCATTCACTGGAAACCAGATCTAATTACCATCCGTCTACTCATTCATCCACCTGTCAAAAGATTCATTAACTGTCTATTGCATAGTACAGTGATCATAGTACAATAAATACTTTAGATAACAAAACAGGCTGCGCTCTCTGAGGAGGACCAGCTTCGTGGCTGGACTTCGGGCATTGAAGGGGTATGGTTTCAGCACCATTTTTAAGGACTGGTGTTGCTTCTGCCTCAGTTACATAGTGGCTTGAGAAGACAGGGGTACAAAGAAGTTGGAGTGCGGTCTGGGATGACCCTGGGCTAAGAGCCGGCCCGGTCCTGCTAAAAGCTTGGCGTGCTGACTTTCCAAGCGGGAGCAGAAAACCCAAGAGTAAGTTTAGTATCTTTCTGGGGATGGGGATAGAGGCTGGGGAGACGTAAGGATAGTGTGGATAATTTAAGAAGAGGGGGTGTGGCTCAGGAAGCTACGCAAAAATAAAGGCGTGGCTCAACCAAATCACTCCTCGCCTATTTGCTTCCGTCGCCGAGGGCGTGGCCTAAGGGCACCCTTCTCCGAAGGGCGGTGCAAACCCGGTGTTCCCTATGCCTCGAAGTCGTGGCTTAGGGCGGGCTCTCGAATCTCCCAGTAGCAATTGGCTGTCTTGCTCAGGAGGTATGGCCCAACTAGACTTCCATCCCCAGTGTGGTCACTTCCTGTGGAGTTTCCCCAGTCCAGGGAGGAGGGGGAAGAGGACGAGGGGGAGGCAAGCGGTCGTCCGGGGTTAGATTGGGGGGTGTCGGTCCGTTCAGGGCGGGTGATGACTCACGGCCCATCCCATCTTCCCGACGCCGCCCGCCCGCGCAGAGCTAGCTCCATGGCTTAACGGAGGAGGCAGTGGCGAGCGGGGGGAGGGGGACTCTTATTTTGTTAGGGGGACCGGGCCAAGGCCCGACCGGCCTGGCAGGGCTCGCCCGGGGCCGGGCGTCATGTCTCATGCAGCCGAGCCAGCTCGGGACGGCGTAGAGGCCAGCGCGGAGGGCCCTCGAGCCGTGTTCGTGCTGTTGGAGGAGCGCAGGCCGGCCGACTCGGCCCAGCTGCTCAGGTGCGGGGCCACCTGGGGCCGGGAGTGATAACTGAGGTTCCCTGGGGACTCATCTCAGGACATTGGGCGCCCCCGGACTGGGATTGGAGACTCTTGGCCTAGGCTTGAAGGACGTCGGGGTGCCCATCTTGGGTGGGCACCTCAGAAATCTGGTACTGACCCGCTTAGACTGAAGCTTAAAAGTAGTGGAATGGAAGTACGTTGGGAGGAGGGCTCGATCACATGTCGGAGGGGTCTTTACTGGGTCTAACAAGGCAGATTGTGGAGTATACAGAAAGTGGTCTGAGGTAGCTAAACTTGGGGAACAGATTAGAAGCTGAATTTGGAATTGTTGAGCCGGTCGCAGAGGGATGAATTTGAGGGCACATTGTTAGGCGAGGCACTGATTTTAAGGAAATCCCGGGATCTTTTTCCTTCAGTGTGGGAGAAAGACTCCTGGGAGACAGAGGTGTTATTTGGGGTACTTAGTGACTCCCAGTAGTCGGTGCTGTGTTTGGGAATAACATGAATCTGGAGGGGTTAGAGGAAGGTCTTAGGTATGCCGTGTGTGTATGTGTGTATAAAATCGAGCGAAGCAAATTGATCGGCCCAGTGGATTCACTGCTGCGTCCGGGTCCCGGTCCCATGCCACCCCCCCCCCCGCGCGACCGCCCGCCCTGTCCGTATAGAAATTCCGGATAGTAGAAACCCCTCTTGCCAATTTGAGTAGGAGCGTAAATGCGAGGCGCCAGGGCAGACTGGATAGATGGTTCACTCTTAGCCCAAGGAGGGGGGAGGCCTCAAACCTTATTTGGGAACCCAGAGGAGGGTCTTGTTTCTGCTGCCACTCAACTTAGCCTCTCAACCCAGCCCTGCCCACTCCCTACCCACACCCCCCCTCTTCCTTTTATTTCGCCCTCCCAGCCCGTCTCTCAGTTCCCGGGTGTAATCTTGAATCAGTCTCCAGAGCTGGAGTGAGTACCGATTGCACCATGCCTGTCTGGGTGGGTCCTCCGTCTCTCCTCTCATCTTCCATCAGCCTTGCTTTGAAACTCCAGCCCTTCCTTTTCCTTGTTCACACAACCTTACCCTCCCCAGCACCCGTTTTTCCAACTTATGTGCAGTGGTGTGTGAGTATGGGAGGGGGCTGCCTCCTTTCTGCCTGGGATTGTGCTGAACTTAGCTACTCTCAGAGCTTCCTCTTCCCAACTTCCTGGGTGGTTTTAGAGCCCTATCTGTGGGCAAGGAGGCGAAGGAAGACCATTGTTTGGCAGGGGAGAGACTTCTTAGCAATCAAAGTCACAATCTTTGTGGAATCTAAACTTAAGTAAACTCAAGGGTGCTTGTTATTGGGGATGCGGTGGGTGGAACCTAGGGCTTCACACTTGGTAGGCAAGTGGTGTACCACTGAGCTATACACTTTCAGCAAGGATACAGAGTGTATGTTTTTGGCCCAGACACTAGGGTCCTTTATACTTAGCAGGGAGGACTGAGCAGAACCATCTTAGATTCCTTATAACAGCCTAGATCACAACAGCAGTGGGCACAATTAAATGGGAGAGATGTATATTGCTTTGTTGCAGCGCTGTGGGTGGAACTCAGGGTTCTTACATGGTAGGCAAATCCCGGTTCCTCCCCCCCCCCCTTGTGTGTGTGTGTGTGTGTGTGTTAATTTGAGATGAAGTCTCAGTCTTCCTTCATTTGAGATACAGCTTGTTTTGTGTGCCAGTGGCTGTTGATACTGAAAACGGGTGTGTGTTTTGATCTATCTAAAAAGTAGGAGGAGGCTGGGCAGTTTTCTTCTAGCTAAGAATGATGCTCCTGCTGCAAGGCAGATCATGCACTCAGATTCTCTCTTTGAAGATGCTCACTGGTGGAGTGGGGGGAGCCTTTTCTATTTCATCTTGTATTTGGATGGGGATCAGCGGCCTATGAACTCTGGTTGGGGCTGGAAGAACTGCTTTGCAAATGGTAACTCCCAATGCAAAGTAAAGGAAGGAGCCCAGTTCTCTTTGTGATGCATTCAGTTTGTGTTACAATGGACTCTTAGGCAAGGGGTGCCCTTACTTGCTCTGTGTGCATGTATACAGACAGGGGTTCACATTCAGCTGTCGGCAAAACAGTAGGGGGTGTGGGGGCTGGGAGAACTCTGAATGCAAAGCCTGGAGTCATTATACAAAATGAATTGTCATTCCCAAAGTCCTCTTGCCCCCCCCCCACCTTAAACCCAGGTTGTGAATGCAGGAGTGAGAGTTGGGATCCAGGCACTTTTATTGTTCTGACCCTTTAAGGGCCTGTGGGTAGCAGTAGGAAGAGGGAAAGGATATGGGACTTGGTGGCAGTGCCCTTGTGTGGTTGAGAGCCCGCTTGGGTGTCTGGGGAAGGAAGGGTATTAGAGCTCCCGGCAGTCACTGATCACCACTCCTTCCTCCCTCCCACCCTCAGCCTGAATTCTTTGCTTCCGGAATCCGGGATTGTTGCTGACATCGAATTAGAAAACATCCTTGATCCTGACAGCTTCTACGAGCTCAAAAGCCAACCTCTACCACTCCGACCCAGGTAGGCCTGGCCTAACTGACCCGCTCTCCCAGCCCTCCTCCCCACTGAGCCCACCCAGCCCATTCTCCCCTTCTCAGTAGCCTATAATTTCCCAGTGGGGGAAATTAGAGGCACGAAGGAGAAGAGCAGGTGGACAAGTCAGTGCGTCTCTGGCCTTCCCTTACTCTACCTTCCCTTCCCTTACTCTACCTTGTCTCCCGAAATCGAATTAATACACAGAGCTTCCTACCAGCCTGGCTGCTTGGATGGGCGTGGCCTTCTTAAACTCCCGCCCTCTTGTGGGTAGGACCGTGCTACCCCTGTTCAGCCCTCCTCACACCTGGAGAACCCACCCTCCCTCAGCTTTTGAGCGCTCAGGCTGGTGGGTGGAAGTCTAAATGTGCTGAGTCATCTGCCTGGGCTCTAAGAGAGGGGAGGGGACCTGGAAGAGGGGCAGGAAGAGAGGATTGTGAAACCTCCGAGATTTTCAAAACCAACTAGCTCCTGGCAGCACAACCCTGGGCAGGGAGGAAATGGAGTCTGGGCTCCTTTGGAGCCTGATGGCTTTAGCACATTACACTGTTAAGCGTTAGTTGAGCTCACCTTTTTAGTAAGAAACACTCCTTTCATTAGAGCCCAGCACTGTACTTACTTTTGTAAACCCGCTCCAACTGAGGCCTCACCATTAAGGCCAAAGGCTACAGTCTATTTTCCCTAGAGGAAATGGCCAGATTGTGGTGACCGCTGAGTGGTAGAAGTGTGTCTGATCCCAGCATCTCCTGAGGTCCACAGCCAGGCCTGATCCCTACATCTCCAGCCCACACATTGTGGTCTGGGAACATGGAGAACAAGTCCGTTTCTGGATGTAGTCCAGCACAGTCTGATCCTTAGGCTTGGAAAGAGACATCTAGCTTACCTGTGGTCCCGTATTTCCCATTCCGCAGCCTCCCAATATCACTGCAGGCCACACCAACTACCCCAGCTACACTCTCTGCATCGTCTTCTGCAGGGGGCTCCAGGACCCCTGCCATGTCATCATCATCTTCATCGAGGGTCTTGCTGCGCCAGCAGCTGATGCGGGCCCAGGCACAGGAGCAGGAGAGGCGTGAGCGGCGGGAACAGGCAGCAGCTGCTCCCTTCCCCGGTCCTGCACCTGCCTCACCAGCCATCTCTGTGATTGGCGTGTCTGCTGGTGGCCACACACTGGGTCGTCCACCCCCTGCTCAGGTGCCCAGGGAGGTGCTTAAGGTAAGCATAGATCAGGAAGCTCTGGGAGTTCAGTGACTGAGAAATGGTCCTGGGGTTACAGTGGCTTTTGGACAGGGACCATGTGGTTCTAAGAGCAGGTTATGAAAGTGTTTTAACTGTTCCGTGCTGGGGCCCCATGTGTTGATGGTCTTTTAGGGTTTTTTTTTTCTGGATCTGTGAGGATATGTAGGGAAGGCATGTGTGGTATAGTCAGTTCCTGGTTCTGTTGGCATGGTATCAGATACTTATCAGGGAACTTGGAAGTCTCTGACTGGGTGATCGAGAAACTGAGAGAACTTATTAGCCCAGGTGGATTTTTGAGGTTCGAAAGGACTTCTGGGAAAAAGTTGGTTAGGGTCTTGGCAGATTCACTAATAGTTTTGAGATGTTCTCAAATTCCAGGCCTAGTTTGTCTACACGAGCCTAAAAAATAGTTGAATTACAGGGTTAGACTGGGGCTCAACTATTCCTCTGAGCTCTTTTGGGCCTTCCCATCTTTTATTTCACAGGTTCAGACCCACCTGGAGAATCCCACACGCTATCACTTGCAGCAAGCTCGCCGGCAGCAAGTGAAACAGTATTTGTCTACCACACTTGGGCCCAAGCTGGCTTCCCAGGCCCTCACCCCACCAGCAGGGCCTGCCAGCGCTCAGCCACTTCCTGCCCCAGAAACTGCCCATGCCACTGGCCCTACAGGCAGTGCTCCTAACAGCCCCATGGCACTGCTCACCATTGGGTCCAGCTCAGAGAAGGAGGTAAGAGTCTGTATAACTTTCCTGTATGCCCTTCGTCCAGTTGTTTTATTATTGTTGTGTGTGTGTGTGTGTGTGTATGTGTGTGTGTGTGTGTGTGTGAACATGAATGCTGGGTGCTGGGAACAGAACCCAGGGCCTTTGCACATGCTAGGCCAGCACTCTACCATTAAGCTACTCCTACCCCCAGACACCCCTCCCAATTCTTCTAACCCTGTACAGTATTTACTTTTTCCCCCAGATTGATGATGTCATTGATGAGATCATCAGCCTAGAGTCCAGTTACAACGATGAGATGCTCAGCTATCTTCCTGGAGGCACTGCAGGGCTGCAGCTCCCCAGCACGGTGAGGCCCTAAGAAGGGAGGTGGTCTAAAAATTATGGCATTCTTCTGTCACTAAGACCACACCTGCACTGGCTGTGTGTATATGAGCGACCCCTGCCATGCATTATACTAAGATTGAGAGAAAGGCCTTATATTGAGAATGGGGCTTAGGCCCACCACTGCCCTTGGGTCTTTGTTGGACTTCATGGAGAGATGATCCTAGTAGCATGAGATACATACAGTATGGGGAGTTTATAGACATACATTACCTGGGCACTTGGGTTGTTTTCTGCTAAGTACCAAGAAGTGGGAATCATGTAGCAGTTTTGAGTGTCCCCAGGGATTCAATACTACTGTGTAGTAATTGGAACCAAAAGGCTTGGGTTATAACAAGTGATTGGGCCTTTGGGATGTAGCAAGTCCCTTGCAATGAATTGGGCCAAGAGACTGGATCCTTGCAAAATGGACAAAACTTTCCAGAGCAATAGATCTGCCATTATAACAATCTGATTCTGGAACATTCCAAGAATCGCATAACTTGCCTTAGCAAGTTATCTCATAGCTTTTCCCAACATACCAAGAGGATCTAACCTTGTATAAAAATGGTAAATGGTTCAGGGCTGGGGATGTAGCTGAGTAGAGTGCTTGCCTAGCCTGTGGTGAGGTCCTAGGTTCTGTCCTCAGTACCACACACACACTAAAGTTCCACGTTTTCATAATTTTTCACTGCTTTGGACACAACTAGAGGTTACGACCCTGATCTGAAAGCCTCTATGGGGTTTCATTATATGACAGCTCATCAGGGTCAGGACTGGGTACACTTCTATCCGAGTGTGTTATACCAGTCTGTAGCTAGCCTAGTAAGAAAGACAAAAAACTAGACTGGTATAAAAGCAGCGCTAGTTCTGAAATAGTTAGACTAGGCCAGCAGAGATATCAGAATGTGTGGGTGGACATAGATAGAGTCAAGACCTTGGTAAATGACCAGTAGAAGCTCATGGTTTTTAAGGTAGTGATCACACTTAAGGCTGGGGATTTGGCTGGAACTATGCAGGAAGCCAGATTTGGGGTGGCATGTTGCCATGATAATTTACCAAGGTCTGAACAGATTGAGTTGGAGTGTTCCAAGAATGCTGAATTGGAATGCTGTTCTGGAAGCAGCTAATGGCCTGGAATGTCAGATCAGAACTGACAGAGACCTGAGCGCTGTGATTTTCCAGCATTTTTCTTCTCAGAGCCAGCCCTAGAATTGTTTTGGACAAGAGCTACAGAGGCCGCTGAGGCTTTTGAGAGGCTGGGTGGGTGGACCCCAGTCCCCACAAACTAGAGAAAGTTCAGTTCATTTGGTTCTGTTTCTGCTGTTAAGTACCATGTGAAACTTCCCTGAAGGAGAAGGGATCCTCTGGAATCCCCAGTCCTTGCATTAGGGGGTTCTGGTTTTTTTGTTTTGTTTTTTTTTTTTTTTTCTTTTTCTTTTTTGGTTATTCAAGACAGAGTTTCTCTGTGTAGCTTTGAGCCTGTCCTGGAACTCGTTCTTTAGATCAGGATGGCCAGAACTCACAGAGACCCGACTGCCTCTGCCTCAGGAATGCTGTGATTAAAGGCATGAGGCACCACTGCCCCCTGGGGGCTCGGTCTTTTAATATGCACAGTGTGAGGAGGCTATTCTGTGCCTTTGTTGTCCACAGCTGCCTGTGTCAGGGAACCTGCTTGATGTGTACAGCAACCAAGGAGTGGCCACCCCAGCCATCACTGTCAGCAATTCCTGTCCTGCTGAGCTGCCTAACATCAAACGGGAGATTTCTGGTAAGTGCTAGGGTCTTGGCCCTGTCCCTTGAATCAAGCCCTGTCACTGCCAGGTCTGAAGGTAGATCTGATTCTAGGGAGGTTTGAACTTTTCAGAAGCAGGTTGAGGCTGGGGTTGGCACAGTAGCTTAGCATCTGCAAGACCCTAGGTCTGATCCCAAGCACCACAGGGAAGAGGAACAAAGTTAACTGCCCCCCCTCTCCTCATATGGCTCTTGGTCCTATGTTCATCTCATTTTCTCTGACTTCCTCTTATCTTGGGTGTAACAGAAGGCCTGTGCCACCATGGTTTCACAGAAAAATAGCAAAGAGAGACGTTTTGTTTATTATTTTGAGACACAGATTCACTCTGTAGCCTAGGCTGACCTCAGATTCCCAGCAGTCCTTTTGCCTCAGCCTCCTGAGTGCTGAAATTACAGAGCTATGCCCAAATGCCCAACCCTGGACCTCCCTATATAGCCCAGGCTGGCATTGAACTTGGAGCAATCTTCCTGCCTCTCCTTCACAATGCTGGGATTATAGGCACGAACTACCATGCCTGACTCAAGACACCTTTTAAAGCAGTCAACAGGTATGGTGGTGCATGATTGTGGTCCCAGCACTTGGAAGGTTTAAGGCCAGTGTGAGCTATATATTGAGACCCTGTCTTTTAAAGAAAGAAGGAGGAGGAGGAAGGAAAAGAAGAGAAGGAAAGAAGAAGTTGTTGAAGTTTTCATCATCGAAGTCACCCATATCATCGTCATTGTTATCATTGTTGTCGTTAGGGTCAGCAGTTACGAGCACTGACTGCTCTTCCAGGGGACCTGGGTTTGATTCTCAGTATCCACATAGTGGCTCACAATTACTCTGTAACTCAAATTCCAGAGGATACAGTGCCATCTTCTGACTTCCTTGTGTGCCAGGCATGCATGTGATACGCATTCATCTGTGAAGAGGCAAAGCATGCATACACAGAAAATAAAAGTAAATCAGTCTGCTTTTTAAAGAAATCACTCCAAGTCTGGCTCTGTGGCCAAACTCTGTAGTTGCAGCTAATTTGGAGTCTGAGAAGGAGGATGGCTTCAAGTCAGGCGTTCAAGGCCAGCCTGGGCAACAAAGCAAGACCCCGTCTCTAAAAAAAAGTCACACTTTCTGTCCCTCTCCCACTAGTCCCTTCCTCTGCATCTTCAGGGACTCTTGCTTCCTATACCCAGAAGCTCTGATATCCACCCTCACTCTCTTCCAGAAACCGAGGCAAAGGCCCTTTTGAAGGAGCGACAGAAGAAAGACAATCACAACCTAAGTAAGCCCGAGAGCAGGCGCATTGCCTACCTGCTACTCAGCCCTGCCGTGCTCCTTGCTTCAAGGGCCACCTTCCATGGGGAGCCTCCCAGCACCCCTGTTCCTCCCTCTTCCTTCACCCAATCATGACTTTCCTACTCTTCCTTTTTCTCCCCTTCTCTTAAAAGTTGAACGACGCAGGCGATTCAACATTAACGATAGGATCAAAGAGCTGGGCACCCTCATCCCCAAGTCCAATGATCCGTGAGTCTGGGCTGGGGACCCCAGGCCAATGGGAGGTGGAACAAGCACCCTGGACCAGGAAAGTTGTTCCTGGGTGTGTCTGCCATATAGTCTTGCCCAGACAAAAGTTCTCTGAGCCAGATGCTGAGGCTCATACCTGTAAGGCCAGCACTGGGGAGCTGGGGCAGGAGGATTACCAAGAGTTCAAGGCCACCCTGGGCTACATAGTAAGTTCTAGACAACCCTGGGCTACAGAGTGAGACTCTGCACCAAGGGAAAAAAAAACCCTCCCCAGAAAGAGCTCTCTGTCTATTCTTAGGGACTGTAGACCCTTAGACAATAAATACTTGATGTTACTTTGCCTGTCCTGTGTGCACCCTATGGAACACAAGTGTTATATTCAATTAGTGCTTCTTTTGCTTACTCAAGATTTAGTTACTGGGCCTTTGATTTGCACCAGGTACTCTGCTAGGCTCTGAGGATACCAGAGGGAAGAAAAGAGGAAAAAGGTTCTTATCCTCTTGGATCTGATGCTTTACTTGGGACAAGTAGACAGTTAAGATGTAGAATACTGCCAGGAACACATTTTTAATGCCAGCACTCAGGAGGCAAAGACAGGCAGATCTCCAAGAGTTCAAGGCCAGCCTGGTCTACGGAGGGAGTTCTATCGCAGCCAGGACTATTACACAGAGAAACCCTGTCTCAACCAAAAAATAAAAAAGACAAGTACATCCATGAGGCAGGAGGATCTACAGTTTAAGGGTAACCTCAAAACAACAAAGCACACAGTGGGGCTGAAGACTGCTTTTCCAGAAGACCTGGGTTTGGTTCCCAGCAACCACACAATGTCTATGATTCTAGTTCCAGGGGATCCAATACCCTTTCCTGGCCTCCATGGGCAATGGGCAGGCACTATTGGTAGGCACACATACATGCAGGCAAGACACACAGAAAATAAAAATAAATTGATCTCAATAAAAACTTTAAAAAAAAAAAGACACAATCCAAAGCTACACAGAGAAACCCTATCTCTAAACAAATAAGTAAATAAATAAAGGTAAAAAACACAGAAGATGAGTGAAGGTTGGAAAGGTAAAGCTGTGAGGAGTGTAAGGCTGAGCAGGTCTTGGCTAACAAGGAGACACTTGAGTCTCTACAAGCCTAAACATGGAGCTGTGCACGAAGGTGCCTATCTTGTACAATCTTCCCTAGCACTGAAAGCAGAGACGAGCTAGATTAAGGAGGCCACAGAGTGGCAGGAGAGTGCTCTGAGTGTGTATCAAGCACAGTCTGAGATGAGAATAGGGGAAATGGAACCAGAAGGGGTCAAGATACAAGAGGGCTTCCAGGTTTGGGGGTATAATGGCCACCAGTGGAAGATTGCATGTGTAGGGGTTTTTGTAAGCAATCTAACCCTTTGGTTTACCCCAAGTTCTGACATGTGCTCAGGTATTCCGTATACCTGAGAGACTTCATATTGCAGCACTCGGTCTTTCCTCCCTCTTGGGCCCCACAGGGAGATGCGCTGGAACAAGGGCACCATCCTGAAGGCATCTGTGGATTACATCCGCAAATTACAGAAGGAACAGCAACGCTCCAAAGACCTGGAGAGCCGGCAGCGATCCCTGGAGCAAGCCAACCGAAGTCTACAGCTCCGAATTCAGGTTTGTGGGGAGAAAATGGTGAGGGTGACTGCAGCTTTCAGCAGGTGGAGGCAGAACAAGAACTGGCCAGTTTTCCCCTTAGGCAGCACAACTCAAATGATGATGGAGACGATAAGTAATTAGAACACCATTAACAAGAATAATAAGGACACCTGCCATGATAGTGCACACCTTTAATGCTGCCATTCAAGAGGCAGAGGCCAGTGGGATCTGTGAGTTCAAGGGCCACGGCTATATAATGAGACCCAGACTTTAAAAAATTAGCAGTGAAGCTGGGTGGTGGCTGCACACACCTTTGATCCCAGCACTCAGGAGGCAGAGACAGGTGGATTTCTGTAGACCAAAGCCCGTCTGGTCTACAGAGTGAGTTCCAGGACAGAGAAACACTTCTTTGAAAAAAAAAAAAAAAAGATTGTAATGAGAAACAGATGGATTCGTGCCTCAGCAGCTGCTCTTCCTGAGGACTGGTGGCTCACAACAATCTCTAACTCCAGTTCCAGGGGATCTGATACTCCCTTCTGGCCTCCAAGGCACACATTACACGATGCACATACATGCAGGCAAACCACTCCATACACAGAAAAATAAATCTTTTTAAAAAAAAATTCTTGACTGGGTGGTGGTGGTGAACTCCTTTAATTCCTGTACTCTTACTCGGGTGGCAGAGGCAGGCGAATCTCTTGAGTTTGAGGCCAACCTGGTCTACAGAGCGAGTTCCAGGACAGCCAGGGCTACCTGCCTTGAAAAACCAAGGGGGAGAGAGAGAGATTTTCATCTGTGCATGGTGGTACAACCACAGGGAGGCAGAGACAGGTGGGTCTTTCTGAGTTCAAGGACAGCCTGGTCTACATAGTGAGTTCTAGGACAGCCAGGACTACATAGTGAGACCCTGCCTGGGGGAAAAAAAGGGGGAAAGGGAGAGTCTCAAAGTAACTTTGAAAAATAGTAGTAATGAATACTTGCTAGTTTGCATGCCGTTTATCTCCTCTCATGTACTGTAACAAGAGCTGTATTCCCATTAACTCATTTAATTCACAGAGACTGCCATGTGAGATAACCCACCATTGTACCATTTTACAGACTGGGGACTCTGGAGCTCAGAGAAAACATAAAGCTTTACAAGCAGTGAGGGCCAGAGGCTGCACTGGAACCTAGTAGCCTGCCCTTTTAATGAGCACACTCCTGTATGTATGAGGGACTTTGACCCCCATCTTATTTTGCACCCACTCCTTCCTTTTTGCAGGAGCTAGAACTGCAGGCCCAACTCCATGGTCTGCCAGTACCTCCTACCCCAGGACTGCTCTCCCTAGCCACTAGTTCCGTCTCTGACAGCCTCAAGCCAGAGCAGCTGGACATTGAGGAGGAGGGCAGGCCAAGCACGACGTCATTTCATGTATCAGGGGGACCTGTCCAGAACACACCTCAGCAGCAACCTCCAGCGCCACCCTCGGATGCTCTTCTGGACCTGCACTTTCCCAGTGACCACTTGGGGGACCTAGGGGACCCCTTTCACCTGGGGCTAGAGGACATTCTGATGGAGGAAGAGGGGGTGGTGGGAGGACTGTCAGGGGGTGCCCTGTCCCCGCTGCGGGCTGCCTCTGACCCCCTGCTTTCTTCAGTGTCCCCGGCTGTGTCCAAGGCCAGCAGCCGTCGCAGCAGCTTCAGCATGGAGGAAGAGTCCTGATCAGGTGTCACTCCTCCCCTTGGACTTCCCCACCCAGGGAAGGAGGACAAGCCTGAATGAGACCTTTTTTCCCTACCCTCCTGTGAGACTGCCCTGTCCAGGAAATCTGGGGGAAGAGGAGTTACAATCAGGCCCCAACCCTGTAATAGGCAAGGAGGAGGAATCCGGTGGAGCCCTGCCCCTTTTCCAAAGGAACACCCTGCGCAGGTATTTCTGAGGGAGAAGGCAGGAGAGCTGTGAACACTCAGTTCATCCCTTAAGAATCACAGCCATTCCCCTAGCCCTACTCCTGCCTAGGCAGGGGAAGGAGGCAGCATAAAGTCGTGCCCCTGGCCACTAGGGACCCTTATAAACAAGTCTCCCAAGGAAAGGAGATGCCAAGATGCTACTCCATTCCTTCTCTGAGAATTGCCAGTCCAGCTTTTCCTGGCACTGGAGGAAGAAAGATAAAAATGATGGTGTCCCACCCCTGGAGGGTTGAACCCTATCCCTTCCTTATGACCCCTGCCTTGCTCTGGCAAGGATCCGAAGTAAGAGTGTGATCCAACCCGTTCCCCTGACACACATCCCTTCTCTGTAGGAAAAGCCCAGCACAGGTATTTCAGGTATGGAGGATCTCTCATATAGACGCCCCAGCCCTGACCTTTAGTAACATCCCATGCAAGCATTCCATTCAGCAGGAAGGAACGGTTCCTAAATTCCCTGCCTTAACCTGGGACCAACGTGAGACCTGACCTGTGAGGGCTCTGTGCTGACCCTGTTCTTGAGGAAGGGAACAGGCTCTGAAATCTTATGGATTGACTTTCTAGATTCAGAGTGAGATTTAGATCTTCGCTCTTGGGGAGATCTTGCCTTTTCTGCCTTGAGGGGCAGTTTGGGTTGATGATAGAGATGAGTATGGACCCAGTCTAGGTGCCCCAAAATACTACCCCAGTATTTCTCTCCAACTTGTAGAGAATGGTAAAGGAAGGGCACGTCTAGGCTGTTTCCTGGCCCAGGGAGAAGTCATCTCCCCCTAAAAGGCAGGAGCCTGGATGAAGGGTAGTGAAAGTATATTGTACCCCTCATTTGTTTATGTGATTTTTTTTATTGAGCCCTCTTACTCAGAAACTAGATCAGCCCTGACCTCTGCGTCCCCCACACAATTTTCCATATGGGGGACTACCCCTGTTTCAGAGCCAGTCCCGACATAGCCCCGTCTCTGCCACCTACAGCCAAGGTCTTCAGCTTTAAATTGCTGGGGCCAGGCCCCAAGGAGGGTTTACTGAGGGGTCTGTAGGTTTGTGACTGAAATAATAAATGCTAGGCGTGTTTGATGCGCTTTTAACTTTGGCATGGAGTCTCCTCTTCTTGTTTTTTGACTGTGCAGTGAGCGTGGCCCCTGCAGGCCAGGAGGAACAACAATTCTAGGAGAAGCTGATTTCAGTGAGCCAAATAGAATTTTTAGACAGAATGAGAGCCTGGAGGGAAACCACCTACAAGCAAAAGCAATGAGCGTTCTTAAGGGCCTGCCATGGATCAGCTGAACTGCTGTGCTTTCCCTGAATTTATTTCCCCGAGGGCTATTGCTCTGTGTGTTGTTACTTCTTCCCATTTGCTGTTCAGACAAGCCAGGAGGAGAATCAGTAACTTCCACAGACAGGCAGCCTGTAAGCGTGCCAAGCCTGGACGCTAGGCATGCTGATGAAGGGGAAAGGAGAGATTCTTTCCTTGCAGGGCTGGAGATAGAACCCAGCTAGCCCTCCATCGCCGAGCCATATCCCCAGCTATGCGGGCTTACTTTTAAAACTGATAAGGTATATGAGGTATTCAACAAAGGTGTTCAAGATGGTGGAAAGGACAAAGAAAAAAAGGTGTGGGAAGCAGACATTGTCACTGCGCCTGGAATTCCAACATTTGGGATGCTGGGGTGGGTGGTAGAGTTTGCAAGTTTAAGACAGCCTAGGCTACACAGACCTTAACAAACAAGGGGAAATAGAGAAGCACATTAGTTTGATGTTTTGGGGCACCTAAATGGAGATGGCACACATACATAACCTCTATTTTTTTTTTTTTAAGACAAGGTTTCATACAGTTCAAGCTGCCTTAGAACTCTGGGTCCTCCACCTTCTGAGGACAGGAATCACACGCCTGTCTCACAACTTCAAAGCTGGGAGAAATACTATTCTGACAATTCTTCAACCAGATTGATACCCAAGACAAGTCTCCAACTTAGTCCTTTGTATCATCACTAGACTGGCCCCTATAAATAGCCAGTTCTGGTTACTATGTCTCCCCTATGAGAGTAAACCCAGTGTTTTGGAGGCTAAGACAAAGATAAAGGGTCTCACACTGAATTAGCCATGCTGCAGCATGCCCAGCACTCCAGAGGTGGAGGCAGGAGGATGGCCATGAGTTCAAGGCTAGGCTGTGCTATAGTGTGAGATTTTTGTCCCAAACCAGCAATGGGCAGGTTATAATGGCTCAGCACAGTGGTAAAAGCACTTGCCACCAAACCTGACATCTAAGTTCTAGCCTTTGAACTCACACAAAGGAGGAAGTAGAGAGCCAACTCCACTGCCAGAGCATGTGTGTGGCTCTCCACATATGGGCCATGACATGTGTTCTCATAGGACCCACATATAATAAAGGGTAAACAGTTGCCAGTTTGGGGGGAAAAACACCTAAAATCACTTAGAAAGGGGAGGAAAGAGGGTCAGAAGCTCAAGGGGATCCTCCAGTATAGAGCAAGTTTAAAGCCAGTCTGAGTTACCTGATACCTTGTCTCAAAAACAATGATGTTATAAAAAGCAAAAAAAAAAAAAAAAAAAAAAAGGTGCTGGAGAGATGGCTCAGCAGTGAAGAGCACTGGCTGCTCCAGAGAACCCAGGTTCAATTCCTAGGCCCTGCATGGAGGCTCACAAGCTTCTATAACTCCAGTCTGAGGGTATCTGATGCCCTCTTCTGGCCTTGTTAGGCACTGCATGCACACAGTGTACTGATAGACAAAATACCCATACACTTAAAAAACAAAGGAAAAATAATAGGGATAATTATAAAAATAAAGAACAAAGGCATGCTGCTATGCACCTTTAATCCCAATGCTTGGGGAGCAGAGACAGGTGATCTCTGAGTTTGAGGCCAGCCTGGGCTACAAAAAGGAGAAGAGGGAGGAGGAAGAAAATTGAGTAAAACTTGGTAATGCACATCTGTAATCTCATCATTTGGGAACTTCAGTAGGAAGAACATGAGTCGGAGGTGAACATGTTCAACACTGTCAGTTCCAGCCCTAGCTTCTACTATATTACATAGCAAGACCTTGTCTCAAAAACCCAAGAACAACCAATCAGTAAACATGTTGAAGAATACATTTCAAGATATAAGGACTCAGGCTGGAGAGGTGGCTCATCCATTAAAGGCTAAGGTTCACAACCAAAATACACAACAGGAGGAAAGTTATCCCTGACAGACAAAATGAGCATTATAATTGCCTTTCCCCCTGCCAAATGATGCGACCTAGATACAGGACATATATTGTATAATTAACTTACATGAGTATTTGGAATATGCAATTTACAAGATGGAAAGTACAATAGAGGTTGCAAGAGGCTAGAAAGTTACAGAATAATAGGAGATCATTGCTTTAAGGATACAATTATCGAGACAGGGGTTCTCTGTGTAGCTTTGGAACCTGTCCTGGAACTCACTCTGTAGACCAAGCTGGCCTTGAATTCACAGAGATCCATCTGCCTCTGCCTCCCGATTGCTGGGATTAAAGGCATGCACCACCACTACCAGGCAAGGGTACAGTATTTGTTTGGGATGAAAAAGTTCAGCAAATACATAGTCGAGATGGTCATTGCAAATGTACTTAATACCCATGAATTTTACATTTAAAATGGTAATTTTGTTATGCAAACATGGTAAATTTTGAGACAGGGTCTCACGATGTAGCTCTGGCTGGCCTGGAACTAACTATATAGACCAATCTGGCCTCAAACTCACCTCACAGAGATCCACCTGCCTCTGCATTCCCAAGTGCTAGAGTAAAGACATTTTCTACCACACCCAGCTATAACACAGCTATTTACTTACTGTTTAGTGTGTATGAGAATTTTGCCTGCATGTATGTATGTGTGCCATATGTATGCCAGGTGCCCTCTGAGGTCAGAACAAGTTATTAGATCCCCTGTGACTGGAGTTATAGACAGTTGGGAGCTGCCATGTGGGTGCTAGGAATAAAACCTGAGTTCTTTGCAAGAACAGCAACTGTTCATAACAGCCAAACCAATTCTCCAGCTCCTAAAAACATAGCTGGTTTGGGGTTTTGTTGTTTTTGTTTGTTTTTTGAGACAGAGTTTTTCTGTGTTAGCCTTAGCAGTCCTGGCACTCACTCTGTAGACCAGACTGGCCTTGAACTCACAGAGATCCACCTGCCAGTGCCTTTTGAATGCTAGGATTAAAGGCATGTGACCCCAATGCCCAGCAACACACAGTTTTTAAAATGACGAAAGAAGCTAAGTATGGTAGTTCACATTTGTAGACAATCAGGTGGCTTGACAGAATGATCTCTGGATTTCTGAGGTCAACCAGGGCTTCAGAGGAAAATTCTGCATCACAACTTTGCCCAATGCCTAAGGCTTTATAGGCAGTTAGTGTTGCTAGCGGGGAGGGCCTCATGAGCATAAGCCTCTATCCCTCCCTGGGGAGCTATTGGCAGTTAATGATTGCTGGAAGGAGGAACAGGCAGTTTCCTCAGTGGTGGCCACTGATAAGGGGCTCATGTGCCTGTAAATAACCCTTCACTGGATCACAAAAAAATACTCGAAAGTAAAAAGGGACCCTAAGGTCTGGCACAAGGGAAAAGGATGAGCCTCCAAATGTGCTGGTGCCTCTCTCACCATTTTTCATCTTACAGCATTAGTGAAGGACATGTCCTCTGGGCCTTCCCATTGTGGAGGATTAGGTTTTACAGAGTGTACCCACTCTAGCATTGCATGCAGTTTCCTTGAGCCTTAAAATCCCTTCATTAACACTAAGCCAAGAGATATCAGGAATCTCCAACTCCTTTTTTTTTCCCAAGGCAGGGTTTCTGTGTAGCTTTGGAGCCTGTCCTAGAACTCTGTAGACCAGGCTGACTTTGAACTCACAGAGATCCACTTGCCTCTGTGTCCCAAGTGCTGGGATTAAAGGCATGAGTCAACCCTGCCCAGCCCCCAACTCTTCTTCAGTAGGGCATCTTTTGACAAACGTTTCAGCCAACCAATCAAACAAACTTTGACATTTTTTAACAATTTAAGTTTCCATATTAGACCTAGAATCTCCACTCAGAGAGTCCATATCAATAATCTCAGCCTGATCCAGTTTTATGTTCATTCCGCCATTATCCCACACCAATCCATTCCCACACATATTTCCCAGACATCTGCTTGACTGAATTAGCAAATTCATTAATTCTTTAGGATTGTAGCTTTACCTTTTCATGGACTATACTTTCTATCTCCCCCTCTAGAAGCCTGCTTAGCCTTAAGTGTGGTTATAGGTCTAGAGATAACTATTGATGGGCCCTGAGGGACATCAATATTGTCTTGCCTGGCATCTCCTTCAGAGAAAGTCACTGCTGGTTTAGCAGACAATGGAGGATTAATTTCTTCAATCAAAGTAGAAAAGGCAATATTTCAAGGAGTGGGGGTGGGGGTATATCTTCTGAGGGTGGAGAGACTGTTTCCCCAGGTGAGATAAACTCTCAAGAGTCTGAGAGTTCAAAGTTCTCAGCTTCAGTAGGGTCCTCCCACAGTCTTCATCCCATGTCACCAGAGCCCATTTTGTCTTAGTTACTATTGCTGTGATGAAACACCATGACCAAAAAGTAAGGTGAGGAGAAAAGTGTATATTTGGCTTATACTTCCATATCACTGTCTGTCATTGAAAGAAGTCAGGACAGAATCTCAAACAGGGCTGGAACCTGGAGGCAGGAGCTGATGTAGAGGACCATGGAGGAGTGCTGCTTCCTGGCTTGCTCCACATGGTTTGTTCAGCCTGCTTTCATATAGCACCGGCCAGGGACAGCACCATCCACAATGGGCTAGGAACTCCCCCATCAAACACTAATAAAGAAAATAACTTACAGGTCTGCTGCAACCTGATCATATGGAAGCATTTTCTTAATTGAGATTTCCTCCTCTCAGATAACATAAAACTAGCCAGGACACCATTCTTTACCAATTAATGTCCTTACTCTAACCACCCACCCCTTGTGAGCCTGGGGCATGAATTTTTGCTGTAATTCAGACAACCTTATACTGAGGGCTATGGTTTGATTTTCCCACAACTTGAGCTGGAGAGTGATTCTCTTCCAGGACACATTTAGAAACCATTAGGCTGCTTATGAGCATCTGAAACTGGTCAATTTTATCACTATGTTCATTGTTGTTTTTCACCGTATCCTCAGAAGTTGATTCATTTTTATCATGGACCTCATTCTTCCCTTTGTCAATTTGTTCAAAGATTGTAGGACAGCTGACCAGCATCATAATTTTCCTTATTTTTCTGCAATTTTCAAAAGTTTTATATATACCCATTGTCTCTCACAATTGGTAAATCAGGATAATCAAATGAATTTGCCTCCTTAAGTTTGTAAAATTAGTTCAATCACAGGCTTTCAGTATTCTTTGAGTTCCCAGAAGAGGTTTCAGTAACTAGAGAGGATTCAATAACTGTAGGTCTTGGCAACTTGGAAAGCCTACTCTAGATACTTAAAATATTAAATTTTACTTAAAATAAGTAAAATATCCTTATACTTTTGTTGCTCTATAACCACTCCTGGACCAAAAGTGAGAGTTCTCTATAGGAACAGAACTTATAGAATAAGTAAATACACACACACACACACACACACAAGGCTGGATGTTTTAGCCTGTCTTCAGTTTATCCCAGAATCCTAAAGAAGTAGGCTTTAATGCCAGTTAAGGAATGGACTTGCTAGTGAGGGGGAGAACCAGAAGGCAAAGAGAACAAGCTTCCTTCCTCCATGTCTTTTATATAGGTTGTCAGAAGA
>NW_026126244.1:50000-141002 GCF_943737965.1 Phodopus roborovskii
CTATTTTTAAAAAATGGATAAGCAAGCTGTGGCATACATATACTAGGAAATTCTACCCATTAACAAAAAAAAATCTGATAGAACAACTTGAATGAATCACAAAAGCTAAATGAGTGAATAACAAAAGGGGATACAAAAGGAGTACATAGTATCTCATTCTATTTATATGAAATTCTACAACAGGACAGAAAACTAAACAATGTTTCTTTGGCTGAAAGAGGAGGGGAGAGGGGTAGAACGATGTAACACTAAAGAACCTTTAAGGTGCAGTGGAAGTGTTCTCCCTGTATTGTGATGACATAGGTGTCTCAAAAGTCATAGGAGGCATTAAATGGCTGCATTTGTATAAAGAGACAGACAGCATAGATCAATAAAATCCTTCAAATTACACGAGTCCTGCTTGAATGTATTTCTCACAGCGGGAAAATAATTTCATTTCTATGAGGAAACGATACAACTACACTGAAAGACCTTGTCTTGCAGATCCGAGAGGGTTGAGACGCACTTAAATACTTGTTTCTGGTGTTTTGTTTTGGTTTCGGTATTGGGGATCAAAACGAGAATCTTGTGCGTGCTACCAAGCTCTCGTCCACGGAGCTAGTTTTTGTTTTAATTTTTAATGGAGTTCTCCGGGTCTTTATTATCTACTGTTCTCTCTTCTCGCAAACTATTAGCTTATCAACGACTAGATATTTTTCCTAATATGATATACAGCACCGTGTTAATAAAATCATTGTCATATCTTAAAAAAAAAATGACGGGTAGGTGGGCAAGGACTTTACGTGAGTCGGGATTCCCCTTTGGGGTCACCCGGAGGAGGGCCGGAACAAGACCAGAGGAAGCTTCCGCTTTCATTTCCATGGTTATTAAGTCACTTTCTCCTTAAAGGAGCATCGCGGAAGGGTGATTTTTTTTTTTTTTTTTTTCTGTCGGCGGACTACTTCCCTACGGACGAGTCCACCCATGATACAGGGATACCATAATGTCGCATAACAATGAGTAGTCTTTAAATGACCAAAATCCATAACAGACGACTTATAATTTGGTGAAACATCAAAGCAAAATTCGTCTGACATTTAAGCACCATTCTCTTCTCTCCGTCTCTAAAATGTCGAACATTTGATTACGTTTCTCCCCCTCCATTTCTAGTCAGTGGTTCGCTCCGACCTTAGCACTGACAGGCCGCGCAATCTGCGCCTGCGCACAAAGCTTGCGGGGGGCGGGGGGAGGAACATGGCGCAAGCTCTATCTGAAGAGGAGTTTCAACGGATGCAGGTGCTGCTCGACGTGGGAAAGACCACCCGGCTAGGAGAATGGGGGCGGGGTAGAGAGAGGTCTTGCTATAGGCTCTGAGGATTTGGTTGGGATGGGCCTAGAGTATAAGGGGGTGGTATGGAGTAGGGAAACTGAGGCTCTGAGCGCCGACCCTATTGATTTCGAAGAGTCTATGTGGGTTCTGAGGTTGGATTATGTTATCTTTGTAGAGAAGGTAGAACGTCTTTAAGTAGGCGATACCTTTGTCAGTCCGGGGTGGGGACGAGACCTTTGGGTCCATGTGTAGGGCATACCATTAACTGGTGATGACTTTGAAGGATGGAGAACCTGAGAAGGAGAAATTGTTTTGTCTGCAGAGAAAGGAAGCCAGCATCTGGCCTTTTGCGTCATAATGTGTGTGTGTGTGGGGGGGGGTAGTGATTTGACAGGGCAAGACCATGAACTGGTGGGAGGTGGAAAGTTTGTGGAAGATACCACTAGGTCAGGGGAGTAGGGAAAGACCATGGATCTATCCCCTAGAGTTGCTGTGCCTTTGGTGGTAGAGGATCCTGAGAGGGAGGGGTATAATTGCATGGATTGGGGTGATTCCTTTAGATCTGAGGTGAAGAACATTCTGAGAGTGGGCAATACCGTTAACACATATTAGGGGAATGACCAGAGGATATAAAAGAATAATAGTTTGGGACTTCAGGGAGGGCAATATCATTGGGTTTTGGGGAGTAGTCTGACCTGGTACTCAGACCTGTTGATTTTTTTCAGGAACACTCTGAGAGGGAATGATGGCATTGCATAATGATGAGACACTTCGTGAGAGAGCCTTAGTGGGAAAGACTGATATGGGGAAACTCTAGAGCTCTGTTGGTTGGAGGCAGAACTCTAGAGGGAATAAAAATAATTCTGTTGGACCAGAAGTAATTCTATTGGTCTGCTTGAGGGAGACTGAAGATGTAAGAGTGGGATCAATGGACCATAAATGGGGAGGACCAGTGTAAGTTGCAGAAGATTATGAATAGGAGTAATTCAACTGGCCTACCCAAGAGTATTTGAGAGAGGCTCTGGAGGGACATAGTGTCACCCCTATTGGATCATGACTGAAGACATCTTGTGAAGAGTGGGTAGATACTTGAGCAAGTACAATTTATTCCATTGGGCTCTTTTGGAGAGGGACTTCAAATCGGGTACAAAGGTATTCCAGTTGGCCTAGGATTAGGAGAGATGATATCTGAGACCTGGGGAGAACAGAACAAGAAATAAATATCCCATAATAGCCAAGCTGGCTTTCTGATCAGGACCAAACCATTGTGGAGAGAGAGGTGGAGGCTGGTACTTTGAGAGGGAGATAAAAGTAGGGGTAGAGGACAGTGGGTAGTTGTGGGAAGAGTCAGTTTCAGGGCTCTACAAGGTTGGTAAATATACATATACTGTTTGAAGTGACCCATGCTGTATTTTCCCTTATGAGTCAGGAATACCCCCTGACTCATGAAAGTTAGGAAGGAGAAAGACCAGATTTTTTTTCTTTGAGAAAGAATTTGGAAGGCCTTCTGCCAAAGGGGCTTCCTGGGTCTGGCCAGTGTTCAGAGTTTTAAAGAGATTAGCCAAGGTGATTTTATCCTGCATGTATTGAGTCACAGGAACACATACAAACAGGAACCTGACAGTTCCCATACCCTTCAGTGGCACAGGTGTGGAATGTATTAGTGGGGCAATAGAGTATGGAGGCTGGCTGTGGTGGGAATGGAGCTGGACAAGGTGGAGTGACTCAGGAAGCATCTAGGGGTACCAGTCCAGTCTTTAGAGGGCAGGGTCTTGGCTGCCTCATGTGAGGGTGGGAATGCCTTTCTGATAAATCTTTTTGTTTCTTGGCTTCTCCCAAAGACTCAGCTCCTGGAACTCCGGACAAATAACTACCAGCTTTCAGATGAACTTCGGAAGAATGGTGTTGGTGAGCCAAGAGAGTCTCATTAGATGGGTGGTTTTGGGGGATTAGAGGCAAAGATTTTCCTTTAGAGGCCTGATAAGATGACCCTTCAGTTCCTTGTTACCGCCTGAGGCTGAGATTCCCTGCTTTCCCTGCACCAGAACTTGCCAGTCTTCGACAGAAGGTCGCCTACCTGGATAAGGAGTTCACTAAAGCTCAGAAGGTACCTCCCTCCCTTTACCCATCCACCCACCTCTTGCTTCCCTCTATCCATCTGACTCATGTATCTCCCAGTGAACACCTACACTGAACCAGGCCTAATGTTACGTGCTGCTTTGTTATAATCATTTGAAGATTTTTTTTTTTTTTTGGCAGAAGTCTCTTTAGTTTGCTAATTTTAACCTGATCTCGCTTATTTAATTTTTGTGTGTTTCTTTTGAGACAGGATTTTGCTGTGTAGCCCAGACTGGCCTTGAACTTTTGGTCATCCTGCCTCATCCTTCCAAGTGCTGGGATTATAGGTGTATGCTGACATGCCTAGCTTTGCTTAATCTATTGATTTATTTTACTTTATCTTTAATTCATTCTTTTTTTTTTCTGGTTTTTCAAGACAGGGTTTCTTTGTGTAGCTTTGTAGACCAGGCTGGCTTCGAACTCACAGAGCTTCACCTGCCTCTGCCTCCTGAGTGCTGGGATTAAAGGCATGTGCCACCACTGCCCAGCTCCTTAATTCATTCTAACACCAATTGCTTATTCATTTTCATTTACTAAATTTTTAGGTGGTGCTACAGATCAAACCTAGGATCTCATGCATGCTAGGCAAGCTCTCCATATTTGCTCTTAGCCAAAAGGCTAAAAAGTGACCTTTTTGTTGTTTATGAGACAGGGTCTCTTGAAGCCTAGGCTGCCCTTGTGCTTGCTATGTAGCGGAGGATGGCCTTGAATTCCTGATCCTCTATTCCTCATTCTCCTGTCTTCAACACTCAAGTGCTGGGATTACAGGGGTATGCCACCATACCTGGCTGTAAGCTCTCTCTACTCCTGTGCTACATCTTCAGCCTTCATTCACTAACTTTGTCTTGAAAGGGGAATTTCCCAGGCTGGTCCCAAATTCCTGGCCTCATCCTTCCTTGGTCTCTTGAGTAGCTGGATCTGTAGGCATGTATACCATATGTGGCTTCATTCATTAACTTTTAATTAGACAAGTCTATTAGTAAATCTGCCTTGAGTATGTCTCCTGTCTTCCACTGAAACTGCTTCCTTATGCTCCTACCTGTCTTGGTCCTGTTGGTGACATAAGACCAAACCCACCTTTCAGATCCTTTAATGATAAGGCAAAATATAGCTTATTATGGCCCCTTAATATACTCTAGATCCTTATTTTTATTCTTCTTCATTGCTCTGTCCTTGTGTATACTGCAATGTTGCATATAGTACATGCTGAGGAAATACTTGTTGGACGAGGGGCTGGAGCTCAGCAGTTAGGAGCACTGGCTGCTCTTGCCAAGACCCTGAGTTCCATCCCCAGCACTGAAGGCATCTCCCAAACTGGCTCTAACTCCAGTTCCTGAAGATAGGATGCCCTCTTCTGGTTTTCAAGAGCACTGCATGCATTCATACACACACACGAATTAATAATTTAAAAAAAAAAAAAAAGACTGGAAGTAGAACTAACTCCATGAAGTTATCCTCTGACCTCCATGTGTAACCTGCACCACTCTAGTGTATGTGATGTGCACGTGCGCACACACACACAAATAATAAATAAATCAATAAATAGATAAATAAAAGTTTAAAAACTTTTTTTTTTGGTGAATGATACAGAATTCAGACAATCTAGCAGTTAGGAAACTGGAGTTCTTGGTAGGATGTTGATGTCCAAAGCCTTGGCTCCCAAGCAGAGGGACATAAGTTGCTATGTTTCATGAGAGGAAGCAAATTCATGTGTTTGAACAGGTGTAGTGATGAAGCCACAATGTACTAACTTGGAGATCCAGTATATTAAGGGTTAAATTCTAAGGCATTATTTCCTCCTCTCCCTCAAACTCTTAAGAGCTTAGAAGAAAGGAAGATAGTTTTTGAGTGCTGTGGCACCAAGGCACCAGAATTGCCAGTCATTCTTTGCTCATTTCTTCTGTTACTTCTGTGGGCTTCCAATTGTTATGAAAGTTCTGTGTTTAAACATATTTCCATCCTACAGCACATCATTGCCTTCACTTAATACCTGCCACATTAGTCTCCATATCCCACAGAGGGGTCCATTGCTGTTCACTTTAGCTCTCTTCCGCCCTTCCTTTTAGGCACTAAGCAAGAGCAAGAAAGCTCAGGTAAGGGGGCCTTTGGTGGGTGAATATGTGTACAAGACTGTCTTAGTGGGGATATTTCTGTTTGGTGGCATTGTACTGGCCTTTATCTATGTACATCCATGTATCTGCAACTTCCTCACTACTGTGCATTTCTATGTCTCTGTGTTCCTGTCTTTGTCTTGCACTCTTTACTTCTATGTGTATTTTTTCTTTATCCTCACGAATCTATGCCTCTATCTTCCTGTTTCCCCCTCGGTTTCTCCTCTTCAACTTTCCCTTTGTCTCTCTTCCTCCCGTTTCTGTCTCTTTCATTTCTCTTTTCTGGTTTTCTTTTCTATTTCTGACTTCTTGTTTCTCTTCTATTCCTCTACCTTACTCGTTGGTTTTCCTAAGCCCCTCCCTTCTCTCTTTTCTCTTTGTTATATTCTTTTCCTGTTGAAACCACTTTGTTCCTGTTTTCCTGCCTTTTTCCCCCCTGATCCACCTCCCATTCCCTGTCTTCTCTTTTTTCCTCACCTCCCTATCATTATTTCTCTTTCCCCTCAACCCCTTATCTATATTTCCCTTCCCATTTCTTCTCCCTATTTTTCCATGTCTCTCTTGCCCTCTCCGTCTCTGTCTCCTTCCCTGTATGTCTTTCTTCCTATATATTGCTTCATTCTTTATACCTTATATGCTTCCTACCCAATGCCATTTTTCCTTCTCTCTCCTTCTTTACCTACCTCCCCATCCTTTCTACCCCTGTTGGAGTCCTGGCCCATGTCTGCCACTGCAGGAAGTGGAGGTACTGCTGAGTGAAAATGAGATGCTGCAGGCAAAGCTGCACAGCCAGGAGGAGGACTTCCGTTTGCAGAACAGTACACTTATGGCCGAGTTCAGCAAGGTGCTGGTGCCCGGGATAGCTGAGGGGGGAAATGGGAATGGTGCACCTGTATATGCATGGGCAGGAGCCACAGGCTGAAAGCTCAGCAGTAAAGGGTGGACAGGGTCTGGTGCTGGGCGCTGTCCATGGTGCTGAAACAGGCCTTAGTCTGTTGGCTGGGGGCAGTAATTTGACAGTTGGGGCCAAACACTCATGGAATTAGATCCTTTGATCCCTGAGTTCATTTGGTTCCTAAGTCACTCATTTTATTTAATTCAAGTCTCCATTTACATAGTTTTGGGCTGGCACTATGGAGCACCAGTGTGTTCTGGGGCTTTAAGTGAAGTTATTGCTTAATATGGATGGAAAAGTGTTTGAACTGCTTCCCTTTTCTTTTTTCTTTCCTTCATCTGACATGAGTCTGGGGTTCCACTTCTTCCAGGTAATTCATCCTGGATTGGATAATTCTATCTCCTTACTGATTTTAATGTCCTGGCTGTTTCTAACCCTACTAGGCAGTTGATGATCCTGTGTTTTATTATCCTATTAGTCTTCTGTACCCATGGTTGATCATTTTGTGAGTTTCAGTGTGTTTTAAGGAAAATAGTCTGTAGAAAAAAAGAATGTGATTTTCAAGGTCCCATCTGCTTTAAAAAAAAAAAAAAAAAAAAAAAAAAAAAAAAGAGGAAGGCGACCACAATACATGTATACAATAAATTGTCGAAAATAACAACAAAAACCACACAAGACTCTGGGATATGACTTAATATGACTTAATTGGTAAAATGCCTGACTCACATGAATGAAATCCTGGGTTCAATTCCCAGCACTGCAGAAACTGTGTGTGATGACACATGCCTATAATTTTAGCACTTGAGCAATAGAGGCAGGAGAATTAGAAGCTTAAGGCCATCTTCTGCTACATAATGAGTTTTAGGCCAGACTGGGATACATGAAAAATCAAAGAATAAAAAAAATTATGAAAAAAGTCAAAAACTCAAGACAAAATACAACAGACATCAATCTTTAAGTAGTTGCAGTGCCAGAAGAGGCAGTTTAGCAGTCAGTAATTCTGAGTAAGGACTCTGGAATCAGAAGGCCTAGATTAAGATCTTGGCTATACCTTTTCCTAGCTATAATTTAAAGCAAGTCACTTAGCCTCCTATTTTTTGATTCCAAAATGTTTAAAATAGAAATGGTGATGATAAAAACACCTGCCTCACAGGGCTTTTGTGAGGATTCAGTGGGTAAATCTATATAAGTCACTTAAATCCTTCTACACAGATAGTATGAACTATGGAAGTATTCTTTGGTGACATTTTCTCATTAGTTCATTTTCCCTCTAAACTATCTTGACTTGTTTGTGGTGATGAAGATCCAGTCCAGGGATCGTGCATGCTAAGCATGTATCCTTTCACTGTGCCACATTCCCATCCTTTTCCAGTGGATGGGGGAGAACAAAAGAAGGTAAAGGAGAAGGTGGTGTTTTATAACCAGGAACTTAGAATATGGCTCAGTGGAAGAGTGCTTGCTTAGTATGAAGCGTGTTTGTGTTCATTCTGTGGTTTTTGCCTGCCTCACCTCCACCTCCTCTCATCTGTTCTGCTCTCACAGTCTTCTGATCTCCTTACTTCTAGTTTTCTCTATTGGTCCACTCCACTATTCCACAGAAATTATTTTGACTTCTAGATCTTATTGCACTTTAGTTAATACTTTGTGATATGAGCCCCTCTCCCTGGTCCCTGCAGCTTTCTGGTGCTCTCTTAGCTACTAGTAGCATTTTTCTGCACCACTCTGGGATCCTTCATAATCCCCTTCCTACTCCTTTCAGGCCTTGATGGTATTTATAGAAAGGCATGATGCTAGAGCCTGCCAAGATATTGCATCAGCTCAGTTGTTGACAAATAGTTCAAGGGACCTGCTATGTATTCTGTGTTCCGGAAATAAAGTTGTGAGCTGCACAGAATGGTCCTAACTCTTGGGTAACTTGCTGTTGAAGTTTGCTTTCAAGTGCTGTGATAAAACACTAACCAAAACCAACCTGGAGAGGAAAGCATTTATTTGGCTTACAGTTCACAATCCATCATTGAGGGAAGACAAGTCAGGAACTGGAGGCAAGAACTGAAATAGAGGCAATGGAGGGAACACTGCCTCCGTGGATCACTTAGCCTCCTTGCTTATACCACCCTTGTCCAACTTGCCAGGAGTGGCACCACTCACAATAGGTCTGGTCCTTCCATATAAATCATTAATCAAGAAAATGTTCAACACACTCAATTATATGCCAGCCTGATGGAGGCATTTTCTCAATTGAGGTTTTTGCTTCCCAGATGACCCTAGCTTGTGTACAATTGGCAAAAAAAAAAAAAAAAAAAAAACTGTCCAGAATACTGATATTTTGGAGTGAGGGCAATAATATAATGATAGTTTACTAATGCTATTTTTCTATAGTTATTCCAATTTTAATTGTTCTGCATTATTCATTCAATTCTTACAATACAATTATGAGATATGTTTAGTATTCCCTTTTAATGGATGAGGAAAATCAAGCCCCATGGAAGGGAAGTAATTTGTCCCAAGATCACCCAGCTGGTAAATGGTAGAGTAGTAATTCATGTCCAGTCACTCTAGTTTCAGTCTCTGTTTTGTGATTCCATGTTACAAAATAAAATTTAGCCAGGTATGGTGGTAGTATATGCCTGTAATCCCAGCATTTGGAAGACTGAAGTAAGATTTTGAGTTCAAGATCAGCCTGGGCTATATGGTGAGATTCTGTCTTAAAGAATAACAACCACCAAAAAAAAAATCCCACATAAAACCCACAAAGTAAAATTTAAAAAAAAAAAATAAGAAGCACCACCAACAAATAAATGTAATGGTGATTGATACTAGGTCAGAAATAAATGAACAGAGAATGCTGTGGTAAAATACTGGAATTTGTGTTGGCTAACCCTGCTTTAAAAAATGACGTCTGAGTAGAGTGAAGAAATGGTTGAAAGAAATGATGTTATATCCTAGGCACCAAAAACAAAAACAAATTTGTGGGCCTCAGTAGTCTGGTCTGAAAGTGAAGACAGGGGATTGTCTTGTGAAATTGTTGTTTTAACCAGGAGGTGGATGAGCAGTGGGGCCCGCTGAATTTAATTTTCATGACGTACCTCTTCAAAGCTAAAGCCTTGGAAGTATAAAAACTGTAAGCTGTGTTTACTCTGAAAATGTCTTGCAAGCTGTCTGTGATACCTGGGTTGAGAGGGAGCTATCCTTGGACCCATGGATCTAGGACATTTTCCCACAGATGGGTGGCGGGTGTTATTGGGTCTGTCCATGGTGCTTAACAGCTTCCTTAGCAGCCTGAGGTCTTTGCATCTGAGAGGTCGGGAATTGGCAAAGAGAAGGTTGTTCTCAGTATTCTCACCCTTTTTTTGACTTTGCTAGTTGACAGATGTGTAATTTGAAAATGGTTTAATATCACTGTGTCTCAGTGTCTGTATCCACAAAGTATAAGAGGAACTGCATTATAGGGTCCTTTTGGGAATTTAATGAATTCAGCATTGAGTGGCCAAATGCTATTTGTGTTTTGGTGGATATTGTTCTGATTTGCTATTTCTCTGTCATCTCTCTTCCCCTGCTCAGCTCTGTAGCCAGCTGGAGCAGCTGGAGCTCGAGAACCGACAACTGAAGGAAGGGGTTACTGGAGCAGGAACTATTCAAGCTGGACCACATGTGGATGGAGAGCTGCTGAGGCTGCAAGCAGAGAACACAGCCTTGCAGAAGAACATGGCAGGTGCATGGAAGCCTTCCTGAAATACAGGGACCTCACATCTTGAGCATAGCAAGCATGAGTATAGTCCTCTTATGAGAAAGAGAGGAACAAGAGTGAGACTTGGCCTTGCCTGACCTAGGGTGTGATTTTGCATTTTGAAGGGTATTTTACCTCTCTGAGTCTAAACTTGCTCATCTGCACAGTACACCACAATATTTGTGCCAGGAAGATGGAGGTTTCACTGTGCATTTTTTCAGTGTCTGGTTTTTAGCAAGTGTTAAAAAACAGTAGAATGAATGTTGAAAAGGAGATAGTGACTAAGCAGTAATAGAACACTGGGAAGATTCTAAGCCCAGATTGTAAATAGGATCTAAGATGAAGGCAGAAAGACAGCTTGAGAAGGGCCTGACACATGGACCTTTGGTGAGTAGCTGGAGCTTATATGGTGGTGGGTACTGCTTCCACAGTCAGGAATGAGACCAGGTACAATATGAGTAGGATTAGGTTATATGTGCAAATATGTTATGAAACATGGTAGATAGGATTTTAGAAGTTGGTGGGACTTAAAAGTTACATGACAGGCCTGAATGAGGCATCATCTGGGGCAGGGTTCTGTTCAACCTGAGAAGCTGAAGAATAGATATTTCTCCCTATATTTGACATGACAAGAGGATTCAGAGATGATTTCATTCATCAGATATTCTTTTTTCTTTCTATATATATATATGTGTGTGTGTGTGTGTGTGTGTGTGTGTATTACATATAAATGCATTGCATGTTCCTCTGTATGCCAGAGGAGTGTATTGGAGCCCCTTATAGTTGTCAGCTGTCATATGGGTGCTGGGAATTGAATCCTGGTCCTCTGGAAGAGCAGCCAGTGCTCTTAAATGCTGAACCATCTCTCTAGGCCCGCACATACATTCTTGTCTACTCAACAGCACTGCAGGAACGCTATGGGAAAGAGACTGTGAGGTCCTCAGCTGCCAGTGAGGGCCAAGGGGATCCCCCAGGAGATATACTCCCCACTGCCCTGTCTCCCATGCCATTAGCAGAAGTGGAGCTGAAATGGGAAATGGAGAAAGAAGAAAAGAAATTGCTCTGGGAGCAGCTGCAAGGCTTAGAGGTAAATCTGGGTCTCTTGAGACTGGGATGCTGGGAGACAGCAGATGCCCTACTCCTGCCTGTGGGCCCATGGAGATGTCTGTGACATCACCATCTCATGGGCTAAAGGGAGGCAGGACAGGCAACAGTAGAGGCCTTCCTCCATCCTTGCTGATAACAACTCCATCCCTTATCTCCCCCCCTCACCACCCGCAGAGCTCAAAGCAAGCTGAAACCTCCAGACTACAGGAGGAACTTGCTAAGGTGGGGTTTGCCGCCGCCTGGCTTTCTCCTGACAGCAGAGGAGCATTGTGCATCCTCAGAGCTTCAATTTGATCATGTGTGAAATAGAGGCTCACAAAGCTCAGAGTTGCTTTCATTGTGGAATAAGCTAATGTGGTCCTGTTCTACCTTCTGCATGGCAGGCCCCATCCCTTCTGTTTCCTTGCAGCTTTGCCAATTCATCCGTGTAAGAATGCCCTTAGAACCTGGGGGCCCAGTGGTGAGACAACCAATCAGGATCCTACTTTCCAGGCCTCCCAGCCTTGCCATTCTGTGATATGGCCATTAGCTGCTGCTTTAGGAGCATAAATAATAGCCTTTGAGTCCAAAGGAGGTAGCCAGAGATAGTGTTGCTGCTGCTGCTGCTGCCATCAAATCGCTTAACCCTTCTGAGACTCAGTTTACCCACTTGTAAAATCTGTAGTTCTCAGTTCTCAAGAATGTCCTGAGAATTCCAAAAAAAATATCATAAGTAAAACCCAACTTGTAGGAAGAACTCAGTATGAAGTATCTGTAAGTGTTGTTATTATGTTATCAATATCCTCATTATTATTTGTCTATACACCTTCCTCTTTCCCCCTCAGCTCTCTGAGAAACTGAAAAAGAAACAGGAAAGGTATACTTCTCTTTTCCAGGGGTTTTGGGGGTCTAAAAAGAGAGGGATTAGCTTGTGAAAATAATATATCTTTGTCTTTCTGTGTTCAGTTTTTGCCGTCTTCAGACAGAGAAGGAAACACTATTTAATGATAGCAGGTAACTGCTGGGGTTGTCAGTAGTGGAAAAACAGGGACCATGCCCAGCCAAATTAATCAAAGACCACAGGGGTAGAGATGGGAGACTGGGCCTAATGTACTCTATCCTTGTCATTCCAGAAACAAAATTGAAGAATTACAACAGCGGAAGGAAGCTGATCTCAAAGCCCAGTTGGCTCACACCCAAAAGCTGCAGCAGGAACTGGATGCTGCCAATCAGGTGATGGGGCCTGGGTCCCAAGATTCTTAGAGTGGACAGTCTGGGGAGATATGAGGTCTTTAGAGGCTGATTGGGATGTCTGAGATTTGGAAATGTAGCAACCTGATAGGTATGTGTAAGCCCTCTAAGAGCTAGAAAAATGGAAAATCAGAAACCCAAGAGCCCTAGGTGTTGGCTTAGGAGTTTACATGAGTTAGAGATCCTGAGGTGGGAGTCGAAGGGCTCTGATTGTGTGCCACAAGTTTGAATGAATCAGAACTCTCACTGGGGTGGGACCAGGAATAAGGGTGAATGTGAGCTGTGGAACTCTCCCAGTAGAAACTGGGTGATGCTGGGAGATGGAGTGAATTTGTTTGAGAGCCTTATGCATAATAGCTTGGAATCTGGGTGAACCTGAGACCTCTGATAGCTAGTTCAAGCCTCACAGGTGCTGAGAACATGCTTTTAGGTGGTCACAGAGGGAGTATGTATATCTGTGTGTACTCAGGGAAGGATGAGATCTGGAATGGGGTTACCTGACTTCCCACAGAGCTTGGCAGAGCTGAAAGATCAGCGGCAGGGGGAGCGCCTGGAGCATGCAGCAGCATTGCGGGCCCTCCAAGATCAGGTATGTTGTACTTGGTGGACTTGGGAGCTGGGCTTGAGGGTGGCAGCAGGCTGAGATGGTATTTTACAGGCAAGCATGGCCCAATGGGTCTTGCTTTTCCTAGTCCTGGTCTGTGTGTCTGTGTGTCTGTCTCCTTTTTTTCTTGGCTGCGGGTAGGTCCTGTCCCTCTGTTCTGGACCTGCTCTCACCTGTCATGGGGGTGGGGCCAGGTGTCCATCCAGAGTGCAGATGCCCAGGAACAAGTGGAAGGGCTTCTGGCTGAGAACAATGCCTTGAGGACTAGCTTGGCTGCTCTGGAGCAGGTACAGGACATCTGGGAGCCCTTGTTGATCTCTTACTGTTTCCTTTATATCTCTCTCTGCTTTTGGTCCACATCTGGACCCTTTAGTCTTCTGTGGTTTCAGTTTCTGTTCTTCTTTTCTGTTGGCTTCCAGCCTTCTTCTCTGTCTATTCCTGCTTTTCTGGCATTCTAGTTTCTCTATGATAAAGTACAGGAAATGCAATAATCTTAATAATCCCTTAATAATCAGGGAATCTAATGTGTCTGTGTATTCATATTCCTTTATAATTCTGTGTAGCCACCTTCCAGAACAAGCTACAGAGCATTTTTCAGTATGCTAGAAGATTCTTTTACCTTTCTAGTCAGCATATCCTTGGAATTAACCAATATATTGACCTTTAGCAACATAGATTCATGTTCCTTATTTTCTTCACATAAATGAAATTGATGCTATTCTGTCCTTGCCTGCTTCCTGGTACCTCTATGTCAATGAGCTTTATCAGTATGTGGCATGGGTTCTTTTATCACTGTGTAGTATTTTATTGCACAGATATTCCACTGACCTCCCTGTTTTCCTGTCTTTCTACCTCTTTCACACTTCTCTATCACCCTGGAACTGGGATGCCCAGGAGTTCCTGGGCATTAGGGCTCCCTGCATTCCATTTCCCACCATTGCTACTTTCTGCAGATCCAAACAGCAAAGACACAAGAACTGAATATGCTTCGGGAACAGACCACTGAATTGGCAGCTGAGTTACAGCATCGGCAGGCTGAATATGAAGATCTTATGGGACAGAAAGATGACCTCAACTCCCAGCTCCAGGTGATGCGTCTTCTGCCCTGGCTTGTAGTTTCCTAGTACTGGTGCTGTGGATTGCTCTTGAAGCATGGTGAGAAGACTTTGGAGTCAGAGAGACCTGGATTCTTGGCTGGCTTCTTAGCATCCTAGTATCTATATGTCCTGATATGGAGAATTTTATTTCTGCAAAACTGAGCTTCCTCAGTTAAAGTTTCCATTCTGGTATCATGATGTACAGATTGAATGTCTCTCATATGTAATGTTTGTATTTGCTTCAGATTTTGTCTCATTTGGGAATATTTGCATAGGATTACTAAGATGTTTTGGTGATGAAACCTAAATCTAAACATCCCTTATACATATAGCCTGAAGGTAATTTTATAAAACATTTTAGTGCTCCTACTTTTTTTTTGAGACAAGATAGAGGTTTCTATGCAACCCTGGCTGTCCTACGACTTGCTATGTAGACCAAGCTGTCCTTGAACTCACAGAACTCTACCTGCCTCTGCCACACAACTGCTGAGATTTAAGGTGTGTGCTACCACACTTAGCACATTATGAAAGTGACCCATCATTGCTGACTATGTGTGGAATTCCCATATGTGGCATTATGTGCGTAGTCAAAAAATGTCAGATCTTAAGCCAGGTATGCTGGTGTGTGCCTATAATACTAGCACACAGGTAGCTGAGGCAGGAGGGTTGCCATAACTTTAGGCCAGCCTTAGTTGCACAGTGAATACTAGGCCATCCAAGGCTACATAGTAAGAACTTGCCTGAAAGAAACATAAAATTGTTTCAGATTTTGGGTTTTAGGATGAAGGATACGTAGCCTGGAGAAACTAGAGTAACACTAAATTAAATGTGAAAGAAATTTTGGACCAGACATAATAGTGCACACCTTTAATTTCAGCACTTGAGAGGCAGAGGCAGACAGATGTCTTTGAGTTTGAGACCAGCCTGGTCTACATAGTGAACTCCAGGATACTCTATCTCAAGAAAAAAAAGTATAGGGCTGGTGATCCAGCTTAATTAACAAAGTGCTTGTGTAGCATGCACAAAACTTTGGGTTTCCATCCACAGCACCGCATAAACGAGGCCCTGTGGTATACACCTGTGACCTCAGCACTTAGGAGGCAGAGACAGGAAGATCAGAAGTTTAAGGTCATACTAACTATATAGCAAGATTGAGGCCAGCTTGGGCTTCATGTGCAGACCTTGTATTAAAGTGGGGGTGGTGAGGAGATGGTTCAGTGGGTAAGAGTGCTTGCTTTGCAAGCATGAAGATCTGAGTTCAGATCCCAGCACCATGTAAAAAGTGTGCCCATAACTTCAGTGCTGGGAGGTTGGAGAGGTGATGACAGGAGGGTTGTTGGGGCTTGGTGGCAAAGCAGCCTACTCAAAAAGTATGAGCAACAGATTTAGTGAGAGACCTTGGCTCAAAGTAATAACGTCAAAAGTGAGAGGAAAATAACCCAATATCCTCCTTTGGTCTCTGCCTATATGTATGCAGGTTGTGCACACAAAGGATTCATACAGAGAGAGAGAGAAAGAGAGAGAGAGAGAGAGAGGCACACGTTTAGTTTTATGTAAAACAAGTAGGGAGCTTGGCACTCAGTAGTCTGAGGCAGGAGGATTGCTATGAATTTAAGGCCAGCCTAGGCTACAGAGTGAGACCTTGTCTCAAGAAAGAAAAACAAACAAAATACTATTCAGGGATGAATGGTGGTAATGATGGTGGTCTTTTTCCCTTTTTGTTTAATTTGTTTGAGACAGTTATTTGTTATGGATTCCTGGCTGGCCTGATACTCATCATATAGCCAAGGCTAGCCTCAGACTCATGGTAGTCATCCTGTGTTAACCTCCCGAGAACTGCTATTACAGGCATGAGCCACCACACCTGTCTTGAATTATGAACAGCTAATTTCAGTGACCTAGGTTTTTTTTTCTCCTTTGCTATTTTACAGGCTTTGACACAGACTTCTAGCCTTTGCTTCTATGATAGTTACTGAAAGTGTTTCACCTTCATATTTCATGGTATATGGAAGGAAAGAGGAAAGGGAACAGTGACTAACAAAGAGTACCTTCCTTTCTTTCAAGAACATACTCTGTGGTTCATGCCGATAATCCTACCACTCAGAAAGCTCAGGCAAGGGCAGAGAGATTTATCAGTAGTTAAGAACACTGGCTGGTCTTCCAGAGGGTCAGGGTTCAATTCTCAGTGCCCACATGACAACTCACAGCTGTCCTAACTTCAGTTCCAGGGGATCAGATGCCCTCTTCTGGCCTCCCTGGGCACCAGGCATGCATATGGTACACAGACATACATGCAGGCAATACATCTATATACATAAAACAAATCTAAAATAAATAAATATAAATTAAAGATAAAAAGAAAGCTAAGAAAGGAGGATTGTGGGGCTGGAGAGATGGCTCAGAGGTTAAGAGCATGGGTTACTCTTCCAAAGGTCCTGAGTTCAATTCCCAGCAACCACATGGTGGCTCACAGCCATCTGTAATTGGGTCTGGTGCCCTCTTCTGGTGTTGAAGCAGACATGTAAGCAGAGCATTGTAAACACAATAAATAAATCTTTAAAAAAAAAAAAGAAAGGAGGATTGTGAATTTGAGGCAAGTCTGGGTGACAGTGCAAGACTGTGTCTTAAGCCGGGTGTTGGTGGCACACCTTTAATCTTAGCACTCAGGAGGCAGAGGCAGGTGGATCTCTGTGAGTTCAAGGCAAACCTGGTCTACAGAGTTAGTTCCAGGACAGGCTCCAAAGCTACAGAGAAACCCTGTCTTCAAACAAACAAACAAAAAAGATTATCTCTAAAAAAAAACCAACCAAACAAACAAAAAACAGGTGGCACACACCTTTATTCCAAGCTCTTGGAATTTTAGAGGAGGCAGGGGCAGACAGATCTCCATGAGCTTGAGGCCAGCCAGGGTTACATAATGGGGGCCTGTCTCAAAAACAAACAAACAAACAAACAAACAAAGCCAGGTAGTGGCTAGCTGCTTGGGAAACTTAGGATTGTTTGAATCGAGGAATCAAGGCTGGCCTGAGCAACAGAGTAAGACGTCTCAAGAGAGGAAACACAGGTCAAATGTGGTGTCATACAACTTTAATACCAGCACCTGGAAGGCAGAGGCAGGCAGAGCTTTTTTGAGTTCAAGACCAGCCTGGTCTACATAGTATGTTCCAGGACAGCCAAGATTACATAGAGATAACTTGATTCAAAACAAAACAAAAGGAGAGAAAAGGAAGGGAAGGAAGAAAGAAAGAAATACAAACATGAAGAGGCAAAAAGAAAGAAAACAAGCTGTCTCATTCTTGGCCATCTTAGAGACTGCTCTTGACTGGGGGTTGTTCTACACCTAAGGAAGAATGATGGTGGCTGCAAAGCCGATAAAAACATTGCTGGAGTTGATTAACTCTAGGTCCAGTTTGTTATAAAAAGTGGAAAGTGCATGCTGAGATACAAGCAGACTCTGAAGATGACCAAACAGGCAAAAATGAAATTGGTTATACTTACCAACAACTGCCCAGCTTCGAGACAATCTGAAATAGAATCCCATGTTGGCTAAAACTGTTGTCCATCACCACAGTGGCAATAATATTTTGAATTGGGCGCAGCATATGGAAACTATTATAGAGTATGTGCACTGGCTTCATTGACCCTTGTGATTCTGGTAATTGGAGCATGCCAGGACAGACTGGTGAAAAGTAAACCAGGAAAGTTCTTCTTTAATAAAACTCGCCAGAGCTTGTTCACAAGGATAACAAACCCAGGCATGGTGTCCAATGCCTGTAACCTAAGCATTTGGTAGGTAGCAGTAGGATTAAGAGTTCAGGGTCATTGTTGAGTTTGAGATGAGGTACTATCTCAAGAAAACGCCTTTTGACATATGACCTGGTCTCAAAAAAATAAAAGAAAAAAAAAAAAAAAAAAGAAATGTAGTTTGGCATGACTGAGAACACCTTTAATCCCAGCACTAAGGAGGCAGAGGCAGATGAACTTGAGGCCAGCCTTGTCTACAAGAGAGTTGCAGACAAACCAGGGATACACTGTGAGACCCTGCCTCAAAAAAGAGAAAAACTACACAGAAACAAGAAATGAATCACATGGCTCTACCTGTCTGTGAAGGAGGAAGGAGAAATACTTTAGACTGTCATATTCCTGACTTAAATGCTGTTGCTAAGGGAGTAGGGAAGACTAAGTTGGGGAGCAAGCTGCAGCATCTGCCATTTCTCATTGTGATTATAACACCTGCTTTATTGGGGGGGGGGTCTGCTAGAGGTGTTCTAGATGATTGGCACCTCCTAGGGACTCTCCTCAAATTTTCTCCCTTCTTTCCTGAATTAGGAGTCAGTAAGGGCCAATAGCCGGCTGCTGGAACAACTTCAAGAAATGGGGCAAGAGAAGGAGCAGTTAACCCAGGAGCTGCAGGAAGCTCGGAAGGTGGGGCACCATGGGAAGAAGGAAAGAGATGGCTCCGTTCATGGGGGTAGGAAGTGATGAGGCCAAGTCTTGGGAACGGAAAGAGAAAGAAAATGATTTTTTCCCTAAAGGATGGATGAATGACTCAGCCAGTTTGAAGGGTCAGGGAAGAGTGGGAGTCTGCCTAGTTCCTTGGGCATGGAACAAAATGGTAGCCATTTTGTGATGTTGGGAGATAAAGTTAATTGCTACTCTCTTGGTCCACCCTCCTGGTCCCCAGAGTGCTGAGAAACGGAAAGCCATGCTGGATGAGCTAGCAATGGAGACAATGCAGGAGAAGTCCCAGCACAAAGAAGAGCTGGGAGCTGTCCGATTACGGCACGAGAAGGAGATGCTCGGGGTGCGAGCCCGTTATGAGCGTGAGCTTCGAGAGCTGCATGAGGACAAGAAACGGCAGGAGGAGGAGCTCCGGGGGCAGATTCGGGAGGAGAAGGTGAGTGGGGTAACGATGCCCTTTCTCCTCTAAAAACTGAAGACCATGGTGTTTCTGGTGGGCGGGTAGGAGATATGCAGGGTTCCCAGTTCTCTGCTGCCCAACTCCTGACTGTTTTCCCCTTCCAGGCTCGAACAAGGGAACTGGAGACTCTGCAGCACACGGTTGAAGAACTACAGGCTCAGGTACACTCCATGGATGGAGCCAAGGGCTGGTTTGAACGACGCTTGAAGGAGGCTGAGGTAAGCTGATGGTACCTAGTCAAGGTGCAAAGCTGGTTAGGGTACCCATGCTCTGCCTTTGTGTGGATTTGAACAGGCATTTCTTCTTCCTGGATTATTCCTCTTCCAAAAAGTTATAACATATTATCTTTCCAAGTTTGTTTATAAACTAATTTTTACTTTAACAAGAACATTTATTGCACCTTTTCCTGAAAAAAAAAAAAAACAACTCATGGCAATAAGAGGCAGTGTCCCGTAGCAGCGAAGAGCACACACTGGAGCCAGGTGTTTTCCTAAGCTAGCATCCTGCCTGAGCCACTTGCTAGCTGTGTGACTGTATGCCATGTATTTCATCTCTATAGCCTATTTCCAGCATTGGCAGAAAGGGGAAAAGAGGGACAGAGAGTGTAGTTCATTGATAGCATGAATGAGGCTTCTCAAGATCAATTCCCAGTAGCAGAAATATTAATGATGAAAACAGTGCCTTGCTGAATAGGTATTTTAGGAAGATTATAGAAAATGACTCAGTATATGTACAACCATTTGAGTATCCCTGGCGTGCAGTGTTTTGTTAAATAAAGAAATATAAATGTAAATCACTTGCTCTACTATATGAATGATACGGGCTTCCACTTCATGCTTCTGCCTTACGGCATGTGCTGCTTCCTACAAGATGATGTTTCTGCCTGACATGGCAGTGAGTTACCTGTAAATCCCAGCACTCAGTTGGCTGAGAAAGAATTGAGAGTTCAAAGCCAGTGCAGGTTATACACTGAGACCTTGTTTCAAAGTAAAAAAGGTGGGCCAAGCATTTAATCCCAGCACTTGGGAGGCAGAGGCAGGCGGATCTCTGTGAGTTCATCAGCAGCCTGGTCTACAGAGTGAGTTCCAGGACAGGCTCCAAAGCTACATAGAGAAAGCCTGTCTTGAAAAACCAAGAAAAAAAAAAGTAAAAAGGTGTTTTTGTCATACTCCAAGAACACTGCTGAAATTCACATGCCCTTACCTGGACACACTATCTTTGGGGGCCATGAGCAGACCTGGGCCCTCTTTTTGTAGGAATCCCTGCAGCAGCAGCAACAGGAGCAAGAGGAAGCCCTCAAGCAGTGCCGGGAGGAGCATGCTGCTGAGCTGAAGGTGGTTCTTGCATGAGAATGTTCCTGCCTCTGGGTACCAGGTACCACTGCAGGAGAACAGGGACTTCTCATGCAACAGACTGAGCTGTTGTTTGCTCTGCAGGGCAAGGAAGAAGAGCTTCAGGATATGCGGGATCAACTCCAGCAGGCCCAGGAAGAGCGAGATGGTCATGTGAAGACCATCAGCAGCCTGAAACAGGTCTGTGGCACCTCTCTGATCCCAGACATAACCATGGCCTAAGCTTGCAGAATGGGGCAGGGAGGGGGGTCCACTGCACGCAGCTGTGCTGTCACCTGCCGGCTGTGCCTTGTCTAACCACAGGAGGTAAAGGACACAGTGGACGGGCAGCGGATCCTGGAAAAGAAGGGCAGTGCTGCGGTAAGCTAGTGAGGCCTGTGATCTCCTCCCCTCCTTTAAGGACCCTTTATATGGCTCCTTTAAGGGCCATAGCTCTTGCTCCTAACCCCTGCACATGCAAACCTTTAGCTCAAAGACCTTAAGCGGCAGCTGCACCTGGAGCGGAAACGTGCTGACAAGCTGCAGGAGCGGCTGCAGGACATCCTCACCAACAGCAAGAGCCGCTCAGGTGAGAGGGCAGGATGGGTAGAAGTCAGCCTTTGGGCTGCCTTCTGTACCTCCTTTACTTAGTCTTTGCTCCAGCCCTTTTGTCCTGCCCGAATTCTGTCTTCTTTCTCCACACTGTCTGCTGTTTTGTTTTTTTATTTTTATTTTTCTGTGTCTGTGTCTTCTCACTGTGCACTCTGTTCACCTGTCTGCCTATGTCCTTTCTGTTTGCTCTGTACCTACCTTTATTTCTCTGCTTTTTCTGTTTCTATTCTTGGACTCTAGAAATCCTCACAGAAGTTTAGAATCCTCGATACAAGCCCCACCCCCAAGTCATTCCCCTCCAGGAACTCAAAATGAATCAAGGGAGACAGAATTCCATAGGCAACAGCACTACACTGTCTCCTCCTCCTTTTTCAAGACAGGGCTTCTCTGTGTAACAGTCCTAGCTGGCCTTGAACTCACAGAGATCCACCTACCCCTGCCTCCCAAGTTCTGGGATTAAAAGTGTGCACCACTTTTAATAACGCTGTCATCTTCATTACTTTCATTACTGTTATTAGTATTGGGTTTTTTAGACAACATCATTTTGTAGCCTAGGCTGATTTCAGATTCATGGTGCTCTGCCTTAGCTTCTAAGAGCTTAGTTGCACCACGTCTGGCTCGTACTGTTTTCAATATACTGCTAACTCAACCCACGATACTTCTGCCACTGAAAGCAGAAGACATGCCCACACAAAGCTGGAGTTGTTTCTACCTTTTCTTGGTTGGGAGTAGCTGTAAATACATTGCAATAACTCAGATTCAGTAGCAGTTCTAGTGCATCTTTTAGATCACAGACAAGCTTAGAGACAATTTGCTGTCAACTGAGGTGCTGGGGAAACCCCACTCAGACATTGCCTCCTTTGGAGTATGATACTAACCATTTCCCTTATACCTGGAAGCAGCTATAAGGGCAGTGTCACAAACTCAGTACCAATGTTTTCTGTTTTGTTTTTGAGACGGGGTTCTTCTGAGTTGGCCAGGCTTGCCCTGAGCTCAAGTACTACCATGCTCAGCGAGTGTTCAAGTGACATGGCAAAACATCTATCTCTCACTAAACCAATTTCTCACTGAGACATTCAGCCTCCTGAAGTAACCTCTCATAATAGAGATGTTTTGTTATAGAGTAAGAAATGGGGAATAGATTAGAATTTTATATTGTACACATCTTTCTTATTTATTCGATGGGACTGAGGTCTAGGTGAATGGCCACAAGTCTGGCCACAGTCTGTCTCCGTCTTCCTTCTGACTTGGATCCGAATGTGTCTTTCTCTGTGGTTTCCGTCAGTCTCCATCATGTGCTGGCTTCCTGTCTCTGGGCTTTCCCCTGCATGTGTGTGCCACCATGTACTCTCAGCTCTCTGGCTTCCTTTTTCTGCATAAGTTTGAATGGAATCTTGTGTATACTCATTGCTCTTTCCCCCAGCCTCATCCACTTCCTTTTCTTTCACTGGCTATGTTTATCAACAGAGGTTGTTCCTTGTTTCTTCCTGGTCCAGTCCTTGAGTTTGCTTACCTGAGTATGTCTCTTTTCTTCTTTCCGTCTCTGGCAAATCTGTTTGTGCCGCTTGCTGGTTGCTGTCCTGAGATTCCAAGGGTCCCAGACTCAGGTTTCTTTTTCTTCCACTCCCCAGGCCTTGAGGAGCTGGTTCTCTCTGAGATGAACTCACCAAGCCGAACACAAACAGGGGACAGTAGTAGCATCTCCTCCTTCAGCTACCGGGAGATTTTGAAGGAGAAGGAGAGCTCAGCAGTCCCAGCCAGGGTAAGGGGCAAGTTTCACCTACTAAGACTGGAGTATGCCCATATTCCCCTCACTTGAAATTGTCTCCACTGACCTTCAGACAAGCATTTTGTCTCTGTCTCTCTGTGTGTTTCTCTCTCTGTCTCTCTCTTTCTCTGTATGTGTGTCTGTCTCTCAGGGTAAGGATTAAACCTGGGGGTCTCACACATACACATGCATACAGGACACATGTCAACATTTGCTGCTCTACTAAGATGCAGCCCTAGCCCCTGACACAAACATTTTGCCAACTTCTCCCCAAATTTGTCAACTTAAATTAATACTGATAGAAGGGAGACAGGCCTCTATTTCATCATCTATAGGTTAATATCACTTTCCTAGTGCTTTAAAGTACAGGCATTGTGGGAAGTGCACCACTTTAGTATTATTTTTTGGAGACAGCGTCTTGCTATGTAGCTCTGGTTGACCTGGAACTTGCTATGTAGACCATGTAGACCTCAACCTCTTTGAAAAGATCTGCCTGACCTGCCTCCTGAGTAATGGGATTCAAGATGTCTACCACAATGTCTGGTTATTTATTGCTTTTTAAAAGATATGCTTTTGAGACAGTTTCTCTACATAGCCTTGGCTGTCCTGGAACTCACTAGGCAGACCAAACTGGTCTCAAACTCAAAGACATCTGCCTGATTTGCCTCCAAGGTGCTGGGATTAAAGACATGTGCCACCACAACTAGCCTTAAATATTTTATTTTGTTATTTTATGTGTACAGTTGTTCTACCAGTATGTATGTTGGTATACCACCTGCATGCATTATCCTTAGAGGCCAGAAGAGGGTGTCAGATCCCCTGGAATTGGAGCTGTCATATGGGTGCTGAAAATTGAATCTGGATCCTCTGGAAGAACAGTCAGTGCTCTTGACTCCCACCATCTCTTCATCCCCTATTTATTTATTTTTTTAAATTTTTTAAAGATCGGATTCTTGCTATGTAGCTCAGGCTGGCCTTGATTTCATCATCCTCTTGCATTAGCCTTCCAAATAGGATTATAAGCATTAATCCCTGTGGCTGATCCCCTTTAGCAATTCATACTTATCAGTCATTATTATTGCCATCTATCACATCAAGTTTCCTGCCAAACACTTTTATTTGGAAAAATTTTAAATCATTACACAAATAATATCTGCACATTGTGAGACAGTTTTAGTGGGAATTTTTGTCTTTTGGTTGTAAACTTAGCTTTAATAGCTAAACAGTCTCTCCATCTCTGGTAGGACTTTTGAAAAGTATTTTTAGTTAAAAAATTTTTACACTAGGGAGGCAGAGGCAGGCGGATCTCTGAGTTCAGGACCAGCCTGGTCTACAGAGTGAGTTCCAGGACAGCCAAGGCTACACTGAGAAACCCTGTCTCAAAAAAAAAAAAAAAACTCTTTCAGATGTTTATTTTATGTGAGGTTTTTTACATGTGTATGTGCATGCCACGTGTGTTCCTGGTGCCCACAGAGTTCAGAAGAAGGTATCATATTCCTAGAGCTGGATATATAAGTATATGGTTGTGAGCCACTATATGGGACTGGAAATTAATCCCTGATCTTCTGCAAGAGCAACAACTGCCCTTACCTCTCCAGCCCCTTGTTGAACTTTTTTTCCAGTTTTTTTGAAACAGGGTTTCTCTGTATAACAGCTCCTAGCTGTCCTGGAACTCACTCTTTAGACCAGGCTGACCTTGAACTCACAGAAATCTGCCTGCCTCTGCCTCCTGAGTGCTGGGATGAAACCACTGCCAGACCTTCTAGTGGACATTTTTTTGCAAGGGGGTGGGCAGAGATAGGGTTTCTCTGTGAAACAGTCCTGGCTGTCCTGGAGCTCACTTTGTAGACCAAGCTGGCCTTGAACTCACAGAGATCCACCTGCCTCTGCCTCCAAAGTTCTGGGGTTAAAGGTGTGTGCCACCACTGCCCAGCCTCTAGTGTCTCCCTTTTGTACAAGCTAGTATTCAGTTTCAGAGTATACCTTAGTCTTCATTGTTGCTACTTATTTGTTTTCCCTTCCTTATGTCTCTGTGCCTATTATGATCCTATTTCCCTGACATCAGCTGGTGGAAGAAACCAAACCATTTGACCTGTAGGAAACATTCCACCTTTAGATTTTTCTGCTTACTTCTTAATGGTACCATTTATCTTATTGCCTCCATTTCCTGCCATCTGGTAATTAGGTGTCATTTTTGCTACTGAATTTCCTTTGATCCTCTCAATAACACTCTTGTGGTGGTGGTGGTGGTGGTGGTGGTGTTAACACTGTCTGCCTCACTTTAGGCCAAAGGAAATGTGAAGTTTCTGAGAGTGCCAAGTGTGGCCTTTAGCTCCAGCCCCAGAGCCTGTACTCACCCACGTGCCTCCAACCCTTAACTTAGGCTGGGTGAAGCTGAGAATTGCTGGATTTTCTCTCCTTTCTTCCTTGTAGTCTTTATCTAGCAGTCCTCAGGCCCAGCCCCCTCGACCAGCAGAACTGTCAGATGAGGAAGTAGCTGAGCTGTTTCAGAGACTGGCCGAGACACAGCAGGAGAAATGGATGCTGGAGGAGAAGGTGCTGTCCGTCTGCCTGCTAATTCCCTCACGAAGTGCCCTGGGATAGGGGGTGGAGGAGGGAAGGGTGTCTGGCTGCATCTTCCTCATGAGAGAAAATGTGAAGTTCATGGGTCTGAGATGGGGTGGACCATCTTGCAGGTGAAACACCTGGAGGTGAGCAGCGCCTCTATGGCAGAGGACCTCTGTCGGAAAAGTGCCATCATTGAGACCTATGTCATGGACAGCCGGATTGGTCAGTGCTCCTTCCCCAGCCCTTACCTGCAGTCCAGCCTTCATCTGCCCCTCCTTTCCCATTGTTTTCTCTTCTTGAAACTCAGTGATGCTAACTGACAAGATCATGACCCATGAAGAGGAAAGCAGGGAAGCTTTGCATTATTATCTGGCCTCCCCTTTGTAGTGATCATTTCTAACCCCTCCATTCTCTAGTGTTCTCTGTCTCTTTCTTTTCTTCTATGTCCTTCTTCCTCCTCTATTTCTTCATGGTTTTCTTTTGCTTTTCTGTTCCCATACTTCATCTTCTCTTAATAGCTTTATTATTCTATTTCCGTTTTTATTTGTTTGATTGTTCTTTGAAACTGGATTTTGGTCTGTTACCTTGGCTAGCCTGGTACTTGCTTTGTAACATAGGCAAACTCTCAGCAATCCTGCCTTAGCCTTCCAGATGCTGACATGACAGGCGTGCGTGAGTGCACCTAGCCATGCACTTTTATTTGCTGTATCTTCATCCCTGTTCTCTTCTCTGACCTTCATGGCTGTCCCTTGCTCTCCTATCTGTCTGCTACCTTATCTTTTCTCTATTTTATTCCGTGCTTTCAAATCTTCCCCCACTTCCTGATTTTTTTTCCTAGTTAGTAATACACACTGACATGCTCTGAGGGTTTACTATGTGCTCTGTATGTTACATGCAGTCATATAGATGTTTCCAGCACCATGAGTTAGGAATTATCCTGTTTTTTAGAGTCACATCACTAATGACAGCTGGGTTTCACATGTCAAAGCCTCTGCCCCCAACATAACATTGCTTCCCCCCCCTCCTTCCTGCCTGCTCTTTTCTCCTTTGGCTCTGCCTACTCTCTTCTGTTGCCTACCCCCGGCTTTGCCGAGGGGGTGGTGCTCAGCCTGGACCCTTGCAGATGTGTCTGTGGCAGCAGGCCACACAGACCGAAGTGGGCTGGGCAGTGTCCTGAGAGACCTAGTGAAGCCAGGCGATGAGAATCTTCGGGAAATGAACAAGAAGCTGCAGAACATGTTGGAGGAGCAACTCACCAAGAACATGCACTTGCACAAGGCGAGTGTGGACTACCAGTCCCTCCAACCACCTGCCTCCCTACCCACACAGTCCCTGGCTGTGTCCTTGCAACGGGCCCTTGTCCTTCCAACTACCACCTTCCAGTCATCTACCACCCTGTTGTGTTCCCCTCTTCTACCTTCCACTCAACTTAGCAGTTTAGCCTACCACTCTTCCATCTACTCTTCCACCCACTCCTCCATTCGTATATGCACTCACTTACCATTTACCCATCTACTTACCCTATTGCCTATCTGTCAAACCATCATGTCTAAGTCTTCCATCAGTTTCTTGATGCATCCGTCTTTTTTGTTGTTATTGTTGCTTTGTTTTTCAAGACAGGGTTTCTCTGTGGAGCCCTGGCTGTACTGGAACTCACTCTGTAGACCAGGCTGGCCTCGAACTCACAGAGATCCACCTGCCTCTGCCTCCCAAATGCTGACACTACAGGTGTGCGCTCAGTGATGCCTCGTTATTTCATCAACTCATCAGTCACCCTTTTACCCATCTACTTGTCACTTGTCTACCTACCTACCTTTTTGTCCTCTACAAAGTTCATTTGTGAACCTATTTGTTTGCCATAGATGCCTGATTGATCCACCCACACATTAATCCCCCCACCCCACCCAAATACTCCTTCATTGATAAGGGAGTCATACCCGTGCCTTGGAGAAGCAAGCTCACATTTGTTAGAAGAGAAGGTAGTAGATCTTCCCATCCAAGGCCAGATACCACTGGTTAACCCATCAGTCCATCTAACTACAGATAGCCCCTCATATTTGCCAACAGACCTGCCCCTTTCTTTCCCTTCTCTGGCTCCTGATGGCTCATTTGTTTCTTAGGACATGGAAGTTCTATCCCAGGAAATTGTTCGGCTCAGCAAGGAATGTGTGGGGTCCCCTGACCCAGACCTAGAACCTGGAGAAGCCAACTAAGACCTACAGGCTGCACCTACTTCCACCCCCTTCCAGAATGCCCCCTGGGCTGTGGTGGGAAAATGTGGAGGCTGGCACCAAATTGAATAGTTTGGGAGATGGACATTAAAGGGGCTAGAGTCCTATCTGTGGCTGGTGTTGATGACCCCAATCATATGGTAGAGGCCCTTGGGGAGAAAGGATCCTGAGGGAAGGGCAGGGATTTTTTTTCTTCTTGGCCTGGTTCCCAGGGGGCATCTGCCTTCAACTCTGCATGAGCTTTCCCTCCCAGAGACCAACTCTTTATTTTATTTTATTTTTTAATTTATGTCTAGAAGCCTGGCTACTCTGCATTTTGGGACTGGGGATGTTGGGTGGGGGTGCAGTCCATGCTTAATGTTGTAGCAATGTATGTATGTGTGTGAGTGCGTGTGTGTAAAGGCTATGTAGCCAAAATACCATCTGGCCAGACGGGCCCACCCACTGACTGTCTGGTCTCATTCTTTTCAATCAAGAGGGATGTGCTGGGAGTGGGGTGGTCATTGCACTGGAATGGGGAAGGTGACCTCTGACTGCAGCTTCTTTCACTCTCACCTTACCTGATTCCCGACAGCCCTCTCAAAGGGAGGAGAGCAGAAATATCTGCAGATATGTGGGTGGGTGGATGTGCATAACATTGAGGCTGTAGATGAATGAACAGATGAGAGGATGGATAAGTGGTTAGATGGACTGAGGGATAAATAAGTGATTGCATGGCTGGAAATAAATGCATAGGTAGATGGCTGCATAGCTGGATGAATAAATGAGTAGATGAATCAGTAAGTGGATAGAGTATGGGTAAATGGAGATATAAATGGACAGACGGATGTCTGGAGGGGTGGATAAATGGGGAGACACATGGATAAATGGATGAAGTAACCATATGGGTAGATCGTTGCATTTATGGATAGGTTGGGAGTAAATTGACATGGCTAGAGTGAAATTATGGATGTATAAGTGAATGAAAGGGAAGGATAAGTTGGATGCATACATGATAGGTGAGGCTTTTGAGTAGATGAATGGAGGATTGATACTTCAGGATAGGTCGGCAAATGGTTAGAAGAGTGGGTAGGTGACTAAATGCACAGATGGGTGTGTAGAGGAATGGATAGAATCATTGGTTATGTGGGTAGGAGGATGGCTGGGTGAAAGAATGAACAAATAAGGAGTATGAAAAGTAAGCAAGTGGATAGCATGGATGGGTAAATGGATTGAAAGGCTAGGAAGTTCACCTTACTGCAGTCTCATCACACACCTCTAGTTACTTAAGACTAGGCTTCCTGCCAGGCCTTACCTGTGCCAATCTCATTCACATTACTTCAGTTAATGTTTAAAAGGACACTGTCAAGTTGGGGTAATTCTCCCTGACAACTGAGGAAACAAGTCACCTGATGAAGGCTACAGCAAGTCTGGCAAAGCTGGGGTTAGAACTCACAGACTTATCCCAGAGTTCTAACTCTGCGTTCTGATACCTACAAGCAGAGCCCACTATGCAAAGAGGTGTGATTTGAGGGCATTGGATACAGACAGATGGGAAGCCTGCTCCTTTGGCAAAGGGCCTACGGGTAGGGGCTGGTACCTGGATTGTCTCCATCTGCACTGCCTTTGCTCTGCATCTTGCGTCCCCAAACTGGAAGGTGTATACTAGAGCCCCACAATGAAAGTCTGGTTTAGAAGTTGGGCTCTGACCTATGCCCTACCCCCAGAGTGGATCTGGAGGTCTGGTCAGATGGAAGAAACATCCCCACCAGACCTCCCTCCCCCACCTATCCCCGCCCTTCCACAGCCAAGAGGGGGGCGGGGAGGGGACACAGCACTGCATCATTCCCTGTGGCACTCCGCTCTGGGGCCATTAACAGACGCCTCCCCATCGATTGGTTCTGCTAAGTGCTGCTGATTCAGACGGGTGGGGGTGAGGGCCCCTGGGGGCAGTGTGGGTAGGAGCTGGGCCGAAAGAAGGGGGAGTCCAGGAAGCAGGAGGTGGGGAGAACTGGCAAAGTTCCCTGCCACCCCCATTTTCCAGATGACGCGACTGAGGCCCAACCAGCTTTGTAAGGAGGCGGAGTCTCCCCAGGGTCTCTTGCATACTGTCCTAGGGGAGGGGGCTCTGGGAGCCACGCGGCCCCTCCCTGCCTCTCGCTTCATCTCCCGACAAGCTCCAGAGGGGCGGGGAGAGAGCGCTGGAGGAGGAGGAACTCCGGCAGCTCTGCAGAGGGGCCAGGAGCTCCGGTGTTTGGTACCCCCAGCCCCAACGCTGTTGCTGCTGCTGCTGCAGCAGGGACACAGGTGAGGACATCCCTGTGGGGAGAGGGAGGGGACCATCAATAGCTCTGTCCTTGTCTTTTCCCGGTCCGGTCCCCATGTCCTAGTCCATCCTGGAACAGTCTCCAGGGGTCCCACTGGACCTTGTCCTTCCAGAGAGCCTCCTTCCAAGGACCCAGCAGCTTCCTCCCCCTGTCTCCCACCCCGCCCCCTCCTGTGCCACCTTTCCCTCCTAGGCCTGGCTGGGGCTGCTCTCTTCCTCCTCCTTTTCTGCTGCTGCTACGGCTGCTTGTCGTTGCTGCTGCTCCCACTGCTGCTACTGCTGTTGCTGGACATACCGCCAGCCCCTCGGGGTGTGGTTTCCCCAGACCTGCCCCTAACGGTGGGATCCAGCCTTCTCGTGGTCTCCTCCACCAGCTTCCAGCAAGGTTCAGTAGCCCCCTCTCCTAGAAGACACACCCAACTTTCTTCCAATACCCCGCCCCCTATCCAACCTATTTTGAGGGAATCCCCTCCCTCTTAGCTTAGTCTTTTGAGAGTTCGTTGTGTGCTCAGGGGGCTATACCCAACTTCGGTCCAGTTGAGTATCAGCCTTTTGGGACTTCGGGATTCCCCAGACAATCCACCCCCACCGGTGCGCTTTCCTCACCCAGAGCTCTTCAGATATGAACCAGGCTTCCTAAGCCCCCCCCCACTCCCCAGGTAACTTCTCTGCTGGGTATCTCCCAGCCTCTTCAAAAACAAGCCAGTCCCATATACCACTTGCACTATCTCCCTTTCTTAATCCTCATCAGAGGGCCCTCACCTCTCCTACCTTCCCCAGAACTGTAGATTGTAGACAACATCCTCCAGGCTGGTCTTGACAGTGCGAGTCACTCCTGAGACACTTTTTAGCATCTTTACAACCTCCTGGCTCTATAGCCACCCTTGAGATGTCCCAGTCTCCTTTCCTGATCTGCAATGGGGCTCCAACCCATGTATCTTTCCCCATAAGTCTTCTGGGTGTGGACATCCCTTCAGCCTCTTTCAAACACCTCTGGTCCCATCTCCAACTCTCTGAATGATCCTGTCTGTCTCCTCTTCAACTCAACTGAGGGGTTACAAGCCCTCCTTTATTGGGAACTCTTGAGTGTGTGAACAACTCTTCACCTATTTCTTGGTCCCCCTGGACACCCTCAAACATCTCTCAGGAATGTGTTGATCCCTATAGAATCATCTATGTCTTTCTAGATCTGAGGACAATTCTTGGTCTTCTAGTCCTTTAACTGCTTCTTAGTCCCTTAGAACTCCCCCAATACCTCCCAGGCTAGTTCCTCTTCCTCCTGGTTCCTCTTGGTGTCTCTCCCTCCTTCCCCTCTACACACACACACACACACACACACACACACACACACACACACACACCGGTTTCCTTGTCTGGGTAGCCCAAGGTTTCTCGAAGCCTTCATCATCCTGGAGATAGCCACATTTTCCTAAACATCACACCCCCCAAGTCTCCGTGGGCCTGGGGAGCTGCAGGATGGCGGCAGGTGTGGCCACATGGCTACCATTTGCAAGGGCTGCAGCAGTGGGCTGGCTACCCTTAGCCCAGCAGCCCCTGCCCCCTGCACCGGAGGTGAAGGCATCCCGAGGGGATGAGGTTCTGGTGGTGAATGTGAGTGGTCGGCGCTTTGAGACCTGGAAAAACACGCTGGATCGTTACCCAGACACACTGCTGGGCAGCTCGGAGAAGGAATTCTTCTATGATGCCGAATCAGGCGAGTACTTCTTTGATCGTGACCCCGACATGTTCCGACACGTGCTGAACTTCTATCGCACAGGCCGGTTGCACTGTCCCAGGCAGGAGTGCATCCAGGCCTTTGACGAGGAGCTGGCTTTCTATGGCTTAGTACCAGAGCTTGTGGGCGACTGCTGTCTTGAAGAGTACAGGGATCGCAAGAAGGAGAATGCAGAGCGTCTGGCAGAAGACGAGGAGGCCGAGCAGGCCGGGGAAGGTCCAGCCCTTCCAGCAGACAGCTCCCTGCGACAGCGACTCTGGAGGGCCTTCGAAAACCCACACACAAGTACTGCAGCACTTGTTTTCTACTATGTGACTGGTTTTTTCATAGCTGTGTCGGTCATTGCTAATGTAGTGGAGACCATCCCATGCCGTAGCTCTACACGGCGACCCACAAGAGAGCAGCCCTGTGGTGACCGATTCCCAATGGCCTTTTTCTGTATGGACACAGCCTGTGTACTCATATTTACTGGGGAATACCTTCTGAGGCTCTTTGCAGCCCCTAGCCGTTGCCGCTTCCTACGCAGCGTGATGAGCCTCATTGATGTGGTGGCCATCCTGCCCTATTACATTGGGCTTTTTGTGCCCAAGAATGATGATGTGTCTGGTGCCTTTGTCACCCTACGTGTGTTCCGGGTCTTCAGAATCTTCAAGTTCTCCAGACACTCCCAGGGCTTGCGGATTCTGGGCTACACCCTCAAGAGCTGTGCCTCTGAGCTGGGCTTTCTCCTCTTTTCCCTCACCATGGCCATCATCATCTTTGCCACTGTCATGTTCTATGCTGAGAAGGGCACCAGCAAGACTAACTTTACAAGCATCCCTGCTGCCTTCTGGTATACCATTGTCACCATGACCACACTTGGGTAAGTGTAGACTTTGAGCTGGGAGCTGGGCAACTGGTCAGGCACACATACCCTTTCTGTAACATTAGGAAGGTTAGAACGTACCTCTATGGTAATGAATATCAAACCCAGAGCCTCACCTAGAGACTTCACACATGTAAAATATGTGCTCTACCTCTGCCTGCCACCCCACTTTTGAGACAAGGTTGTTATGCTATGTATAACCCAGGGTAGGTTCAAATACATTATCTTCCTGCTTCGACTTCCCCGGTGTGGGGATTACAGGTTTATACCAGCATGCTTGGTTCCTTTATATCCTTTGAGCTCCAGTTTGCTAATCTATAAAAATTCAGAAAGCTGGGACTGGAGAAATGGCTCCCCAGTCAAGAGTACATACTTCTTTTGCAGAGGACTCTTTTGGTTTCCAGCATCCAGGTTGGATGGCTCACAACTGTCTTTTATTGAGATCCAGGGTAACAGATGCCTCCAGGCATCTCCACAATTGTGCACATATCTGCACACAGATGCACATATACATAATTAAAAATAATAAAAGATAAATCAGCTGTTTTTAGATTTTATTGAGACAGAATTTCACTATGCAACCTTAGCTGGCCTGGGACTTGCTGTGCAGTTCAGGCTGGCCTTGAACTCATGAACTCATCGGAATCTGACTGCCTCTGTCTCCAAAGTGCTGGGATTAACGGTATGTGTCACTATGCCTTGAAAAATAAATCTCTTAAAATAAAATTTAGGGGGCTGTAGAGATGGCTCACTGGTTCAGAGCACTTTGCTGCTCTTGCAGAGGACCCAAGTTTGGTTTCCAGCACCTACATGCCAGCTATTAACCATCTGCAATTCCAGTTCCAGAAGTGCCAGTGCCCTCTTCTGGCTTTCTTGGGCACTGAATACATGTAGCACACTGCTGTTTTACAACTTCATCACAGTGGCTGTCCTTTAAATTACTAGCAGCCCAGCCTGTAAGGCCATAGCCTCGGGACAATTCTGTTCCCCCAGACAATGACTCTGTTGCTGCTGCTAAAGGTAGTTCTAACTAAATCTCTAATAAAATTCAAGACTCAAAAGCTAGGGTGAAAACCTGGGAGCTCAGAGGGTTATAGTAACAACTGGTTACATTTCTCTCTTTGCTGGTGTCCTAGGGACCCCTCCCTTCCACACCACCGCAAACAAACAAACAAACAAACAAAAAAGAAGGAAAGAAAGAAAAGATAAAGAAAAACATGCTAAGCTCCTCTCTTCTGTCAACCAGCAACGTGTAGCTAACCATGCCTCTCTGACCCCAGGTTAATTTTATCTAATCAATGCAAATGCAACACATCTTTACATAGTTAACAAATACAGCATGAATAAATGTAACACATCTTTGCCTAGTTAAACAAATATTCCACAACAGTGCACAAATGTACACACAGACAAAACACTCACGCATGTAAAGGAAAATACATCAATATTTTTTAAAAAGTAAAATTTAGCTTGGTTAGTGGAGCACATCTTTAATCTCACCACCTCAGAAGTAGAGACAGGTGGATCTCTGTAAATTCAAGGGAAGCCTGGTCGACATCAGTTCCAGGACAGCCAAGGCTATATAGTGAGAACTTGAATAAAAAATTTAGAGAAGCCAGATGTGGTGGCGCACACCTTTAATCCCAGCATTCAGAAGGCAGAAGCAGGCAGATCTCAAGTGAGGTTTTTGGCCAGCCTAGATTAGATAGCAAATTCCAGTCCAGTGAGGCTAGATAACATGGCCCTATCTTACCAAATGTAGAGTTAAACTTAAATTTTCTAATCCCTCTCAGCTCTGCACATACCTTGGTTTTTCCAGGTCAGGTTTTAAGAATTGTCTATGTTGCTCTCTTTTCTCTGTACCTTCTCAGGGTCCCAGTTTCCTTCTCTTTTCTTTGAGATTGGGCTCCACTATGTAGCTCACCCAGCCTTACCTGGATTCACTGTATAGTCTGAACTGGCCTCAGACTCAAAGCAATCTTCCCACCTCAGCCTCCTAATGTCTGGGATTATAGGCATGAGCCTCACGTTAGGTTTATCAGTTTCCCTCTTTGTAAAGTGAGAAACGAGCACTTTAAGAGGAGTCAAGGATACTGCGTGAGTTCTCTGAATGCTTCTGGCACAGGATACACAGGTATATGGCTTCCTATCACCATTTTTCCATTTTGAGCATTCATGTCATGTCTCTCAACCGTCTAGAATTGTCCACTGTGTGGGTGGAACTTTGTGATTCCTTGATGTTTTCCAGAAGATATTTTCATCATTACTTTTTTATTGAGATAGATTGTTACTAAGTAAGCCAAGCTGGCCTTGAACTCATCATCCTGAGTGCTGGGACTCCAAACCTATGTCACCTACCTGGCTATATCAGTATTATTTTTTTTTTTTTTTTGAGATAGGGTTTCTCTGTGTAGTCCTGGCTATTTTGGAACTCACTCTGTAGACCAGACTGGCCTGGAATTCACAGAGATCCACCTTCTTCCACCTTTAGTTTTTGAGACACATCTCTCATCAAACTAGAAGCTCATCCATTCAGCTAGATTAGCTGACCAGTGAGCGCCAGGCCTATGCCCAACTCTGCCCTCCAGGGCTGGGATTCTAGGCACATGTTGCTAATACAGCTTTTTACATGGGTTCTGGAGATCTGAACTCAGGTCCTCATGCTTGCATGTACAACATGTATTTTATTGAGTGAGCCAATTTCCCTGCCTCCTTGCAGTGTTTTAAAAGACACTATGCAGGGCAGATGCTGTGATTCTTCTTCAAATTCCCCCCTCTAGGATTAGATAGAGTGTTGCTATTCAGTATCTATAGAAAGAATGACTGAATGTATTCAGTGCCTCAAGAGAAGTACAAGAGTTTCTAAGAAGTAGAGATTAATTCTGCCTGGATGGTCATGATTGGTTCAAATCAATAAATATGGAGTCCTAAAAGTGAATCAGCAGTAGGCCTTTCTCTTTTGTTTTTTGTTTTTGTTTTTTTTAATATTTATGTATGTATACTGTGTTCTGCCTGAATGTACACCTGCATGCCAGAAGAGGGCACCAGATCTGATTATAGATGGTTGTGAGCCACCATGTGGTTACTGGGAATTGAACTCTGGAAGAGCAGCCAGTGCTCTTAACCTTTAAGCCATCTCTCCAGCCTGTTTTTTTGTTTTTTGAGACAGGAGCTTTTTTTGAGACAGGAGACATTGCTTTGGAGCCTGTCCTGGGACTGCCTCTGTAGACCAGGTTGGCCTCGAACTCACAGAGATCCATCTGCCTCTGCCTCCCAAATGCTGGGATTAAAGGGGTGAGGCACCACTGCCTGGCTGGCAGTAGGGTCTCTTGATGCCTTTTGCCATATCCAGTCCTCAGAACAACTCTGACAGTAGGTGCTCATGCCTTATAAATGAGACATAGTCTGAGATGACATAGCTAGAAATGGCCAAGTTATAGAGACTCTGGAGCAGGGTCCTGAGTGCTTAGAACAAATGAGATCTGGAGATGTAGCTCAAGTCATAGAGTTCTTGCCTGGCACTTGTGAAAAGCTCTGGGTTCACCCTCTAGCATTACATAAATTCAGCAGGATTACAGGTGCCCATAATCCCAGTACACAGTGGGAGGTAGAATCAAGAGTTCAGAAGCTCAAGGTCATCCTCAGATACATGGTAAGTTTGAGGTCTGCCTGGGATACATGAGACTTTGTTTCAACAAAGCAAAACTAGTAACAGCAACAACAATGCAACTCAAAGGGATAAGGAAGAGTCAACTTAGGGTGCAGCCTAGCAAAAGCCTAGAAGCTGAAGATTGCAGAGGCTGAATTTCTCAAAGGCCTTCTAATTGGTCTTGTGGTTAGAAAGAAGTGTGCTGTATGCTCCTGGGCAAATCAACTATGACTTTTCTGAGCTGTCTTCCTCCTTGAGAAACAAGCCAGTAGTTGGTTCTGCTCTAGCTCCATGGGAGCGGTATGGCTTCGAGGAAGGCAGGGTAGTTTTGAGGCTCCCTCTCTTTCATAGGAGGACACTTCCCAGGCTTCTTCTGGGGGATATTTGAAGGGGTCTTTCCTAAAGAATACAGAGAAGCAAGCAAAACCAACAGACTACTTCTGGAATATAGGCCTCTCAATTGAACTGTAGTGGTGGGACTCTCTAATCACTAAGCCATTTCTCTAGCCCCCAAATCCTGTATTTATTCCTTGTTCTCCCTTCTGCTGGGTGTTAGATTTCCAGATGACAGTGATGCCCAGTGCATAGCTCAGATGGGGGCCAGCACATGACCTCTTCTGCTGGGGACCAGAAAGGTCATTCTTCATGTTTTGAATTGTTTTGTTTTTTGAGACAGGGTTTCTCTGTGTAGCTCTGGCTGTCCTGGAACTTGCTCTGTAGACCAGGCTGGCCTTGAACTCACAGATCACCCATCTCTGCCTCCCGAGTGCTGAGATTAAAGGCATGAGCCACCATGCCTGGCCATTCTTGACATTTTGAAGATTTATTTTACTTTATTTTTGGTTTTTCGAGACAGGGTTTCTCTGTATTGTTTTGGAGCCTGTCCTGGAACTATCTCTGTAGACCAGGCTGGCCTCAAACTTACAGAGATTCATCTGCCTGAGGTCAGGGTCAGCCAGGTCTACCACATAGTGAGTTCTAGGACAGCCAGGGCCACATAGAGAAACCCTATGTCAAAAAAAAAAAAAAAAAAAAAAAAAAAGAAAAAGAAAAAGAAAAGAAAGAAAGAAAGAAAAAAACAAATACCAAACAAAACTGAACAACAAAAAGCTTACAAAGGAAGAAAGAAACTGAAGCTCAGAGAGTCCGTGTGCTTGGCCAAATTTGCAGAGCACATCAGAAGTGGATGGGTGGAATAGGGTGTGTGTGTGTGGGGGTGCTACACACCTTTTCAGTCTTGGCCTGCTTCTGTCTTTCCTAGGTATGGAGACATGGTGCCTAGCACCATTGCTGGCAAAATTTTTGGATCCATTTGCTCACTTAGTGGTGTCTTGGTTATTGCCTTGCCTGTGCCAGTCATTGTGTCCAACTTTAGCCGCATCTACCACCAGAACCAGCGTGCTGACAAGCGCCGAGCACAGCAGGTAACTATGTGTCCTTTCTGAACACTGTCATTCCTTGCACCCTAACCCTGTCTGCTCCTGGGCTCACCTGTCTAACCTTTTGTCTCCTCTCTGTAGAAGGTGCGCCTGGCAAGAATCCGGTTGGCAAAGAGCGGTACCACCAATGCCTTCCTGCAGTATAAGCAAAATGGGGGCCTTGAGGTGGGAAGGTGCATTTCTCCGGGGTTAGGGGTGAGCAGGTATAGGAGGAGAAGGTGCTCACGGCCTTTTTCTGCTCCATCTGTTCCAGGACAGTGGCAGTGGGGAGGGACATGCGCTGTGTGTTAGGAGCCGTTCTGCTTTTGAACAGCAACATCACCATTTACTTCACTGTCTAGAGAAGACTACGGTGAGGCCAAACAAGATGCAAACAGGGCAGGAGGGAGGAGGTCTTTCTGGACACCAAGCTGATTCCCTCACTACAATGGAAGGAAGCCTTACCACTGAATTGTAGAGATCACATGGTGCTTCCTTTAAGAGACTGAGTCTTGTGGCAGAGACGAGTTCCAGGCCAGCCTGATCCATATAGTGAATTTCAGGCCAGCCAAGGCTACCTAGGCTTCACCTTGTCTCGAAAAATAGAGGCCTCTAGGATGGGCAGGGAAAGAGAAGGGAGAGCGACTTTGTTTAAACAAAAGTCTGGGAGTTGTATCCACTCCCATGGCATGCTTTCCTGTGATCATGCTTTCCTTCTGCCCACAGTGCCACGAGTTCACAGATGAGCTAACCTTCAGTGAGGCCCTTGGAGCTGTCTCACTGGGTGGTCGCACCAGCCGTAGTACCTCAGTGTCTTCCCAGCCAATGGGGCCTGGCAGCCTGTTATCATCTTGCTGCCCTAGAAGGGGCAAGCGCCGAGCCATCCGCCTTGCCAACTCTACTGCCTCTGTCAGCCGTGGCAGCATGCAGGAGCTAGACACGCTAGCAGGGCTTCGGAGGAGCCCTGCCCCTCAGAGGTAAGTACCTGGCTCACCTGTATGACCACCATTAAAAAGTGCAGGATTTGGACCATGGGTTTGAGATTTCACTACTGTAGGCCTAGCAAGTTAAAGCCCAAACCCAAATTCCTTTGTGCAAGGACCATTATTTTGTCTTGGAAACGTCTCATTTTTTTCAAAAAATTTTGGCTTTCTTCCTTTCCTTCCTTCCTTTTTTTCTTTCCTTTCTTTCTTTTTTTTTTATTATTTTTTTTATTTTGAGACAGGGTTTTTTACAGGATTTCTCTGTGTAGCTCTGGCTATACTGGAACTAACTCTTGTAGACCAGGCTGGGTCCAAACTCACTGAGATCCACCTGCCTCTGCCTCCCAAGCACTAGGATTAGAGGCATGTACCACCACTGCCCAGCTCATTTTTCAAAATTTTAACACTGGGTCTTGCTTTGCTTATAGACCAAGTTGACCTCAATGTCATGATAATTCTGCCTTAACCATCATAACCATCAAGTGCTAGAACTCATACATTACTGCACTCTGCTCTCCATTCATTTTTTTTTCAAATATTTACTGAGTAGCAGTATGGCCCTAGCCATTCTTGATCTGGGAATGTCTCTCAATGATAAACATTTGCCTAGCCTTAGGTTCCATCCAACACACACACACACACACACACACACACACACACACACACAGGGGGTGGGGGAGGTTTGGGGGTGGATCCTTGTGTCCTGAAACTTAAATTCTAATAGAAAAAGATACTTAACAAACAAGTACACACACACTATATACTGGCTCAAACATTTGTAAGTAGCAAGATGAAAAAGAAAACAGGAACAGAGGCCAGAGACTACTGAGCAGAGGGTGATACAAGGGTTATTTTTAGATTTATTTTTAATTATGTATCTTTGAGTGGGTATGTGCATGTGATTGTAGATGCCTGCCTATGAAAGCCCTAGGCTTTAGATCCCCAGGGGCTAGAGTTATAGAAGGTTGTGATGTGGGTGTTAGGAACAAAACTCAGGTACTGAGCCACCTCTCTAGCTGTAGGCAGAGTTTTTCATTGGGATCATGGGTCAGCTCTGTCCTGCCAGCCAGCTCTAAGTAGCCACACAAAGACTGATCATTTATTGTAAATCCTTGGCTGATAGTTTAGGCTTCTTACTAACTCTATGCTCTGTCACATGGTGGTACCTTTTTTTTTTCAGCATGGCATATTCATTTTGCTTCTCTCTGAGTCTCCTCATAATTCTCCAGACTCTGTCCTTCCCAGCTTCCTGTCAGTTTGGCTCTCCTGATTAACCTCTTTTTGCCTAGCTATCGGCCAGTCAGTCTTTTATTAGACCAATGAGAGCAACAGATATTCCTGGTTTCCACAGCATTTAGTCTCATTTTTTTTCTTTAATGTTTTTTTCAGATTGGGCATGTTGGCATATTCTTTTAGTCTCAGCACATAGGAGGCAGATGTAACCCAATCTCTGTGATTTCAAGGCCAGCCTAGTCTACATAGTGAGTTCCAGGCTAGTCGGGACTACAGAATGAGACCAGTCTCAAAAAGTAAATTAAAAATTATCTTTTTAGTACTAGGAATGGAACCTAGGGTTTCACAAATGTTAGTTAAATACTCTTATCACTGAACCATGTGCAGCCTTATGCAGTTTTAGTAGTATGGTCATGAAAAGCTTTGGCGACTCAGTTTTATAGATCCTAGTGTAGACTTTTAAACTCTTTGTTTGTTTCTGAAGTAGGGTCTCACTGTGTATATAGCCTAAGCTAGCCTCAAACTCAGGGTCTGCCTGCCTTAGCTTCTTGAGTGCCAGAATTACTGGTGCATGTCACCACTGCCTGTCCCCATTATAGATCCTTGCAATTATTTTGGCATTGTTAAGGGTAACAATAGAGGGACTAGAGAGATGGCTCTGCTTAAGAGTACTTATTGCTCTTACAGAGAATCTGGGTTCGATCCCAGCACCCACACAGTGGCTCACAAGCACCCATAACTCCAGTTTCAGGTGATTTGATGCATTGTTCTTCCTCCTTAGGCAACAGGCATGCATGTGGTACATAGACAAATATGGCAAGGCTCTGGATTTATTCCCCAGTATCATACAAAAAGTGTGTATACACTATATGCAGGCACTTTGTATCATTTATTATTTCATTTGGTCTCTATAACAACCAGATGAGGTAAGGAATATTTTTATTCCCATGCTACAATTTAAAATAGGTTTTCAGTGTAGTAAAATGTGATCGTGATTTGAACCTAAGACCAGTTGACTCCAGAATGCACTTCCTTTACCATAATTGAGGATGCAGGGAGAATTTGTACCACAGTGCAAAGGACCCAGTAGGTGCTTAATTAATGTGATAATTGGTATGACAATTAATTATCAAGATGACTTTTTAAGAGTATTCCATCTTCCCCAACCCTGTTCACAGCCGCTCAAGCCTCAATGCCAAGCCTCATGACAGCCTTGACCTGAACTGTGATAGCCGGGACTTTGTGGCTGCCATCATCAGTATCCCCACCCCTCCTGCCAACACGCCAGATGAGAGCCAACCATCCTCCCCTGGTGGTGGTGGCAGAAGTAACACTACCCTCAGGAACTCCAGCTTGGGTACCCCCTGCCTCCTTCCTGAGACTGTGAAGATCTCTTCCCTGTGAGGGATGGGTCTGCCCATTCAGAGGGCCTTCTTTACTCTTGGAAACTCCTTTCCAAAGCCATATTTGGGAGAGGCAAATAGGGGCAGACCTGGGGACCCCTCATGCTCCCTGCCAAGAACTATGCAATGGAGTTTCATGGAATGGCCCATCTGGTAGGGAAGTAGGTAGGGGAATGGGAAACTTCCCTCAGTCCAGGACAGTTTTCCTAATGGGAGCTGAAGCACTGGAACTCATAGGCCCCTGGCCACCTCGCTCCAGCATGCTGGGACTGGCCTCTCTCTGCTAGCTGGCCTCTTGCATGCTTCTCCTTTGGGCCCTCAGAGGCACGTTAGAGCTTTCTGTAGTCTGACATTTGAGATCTGGCCTGACAAGAAGAGCTTGTCTTTGGTTGTGCTGTTCAAGTTTGAGGGTTCAGAGAAAAGAACCCTCAAATCTAATTTAGCCTCTAGGGGTGAAGTCTTTGCCCTTCACCAGGCCCTGCAATTCCCAGACTTGGATGCTTGAAATGCAACTGTGGGCTGGCTTAACAGGCTTTGGCCTCTTTAGTGACCCACTACTCCCAAGCTTTGGCTGAGGGGCCAGGCTGCTTCTCCTAACACAGAGATAGCACAAACACTACTGCCCCCTTCCCTGGCTGCTGGAAATGAGTTCCTGCCACCTATCCTCTGCTGGGCTTCCAGCAAACTCTAGCAATAGCAGCTGCTGCCATAACAATATGCAAAGCCTCAGACCAATTTGTTGCAGCATATACATCTGTCCTCATCAGATGGGCCACATCTAACTACTCTCTTCCCTGGTGTTTTTTCTTCTTGGGTTGGTCTGGAGTCTGGACCTGCTGAGATAAGAGACTGGCACCCAGCTAGAGCTGGGCTGGGTTTTGAGATCATGGGCTGATTCTGTAGTCTTGGGCAGGAGTCCAGAAGTGTTTAGGCAGAGGCCTGGGTTGTTCCTGAACGCTAGGAGGAATAGAAGACACTTCTTGATTGCCTCCTTCTCCTCTGTAATTTCCACATAGTCTTCTCCTCTCTCTTGGGTCACCTTTGGGATCTGTGCTCTCAAATTGAAATTTCACATCATCTCAGGTTCCCTGTCTCCCAGCTCTGTTCCTCTGAAGCTGGCAGCTGACAAAGATGAAGTTTTCATTAGTCAATAAAATTTAAGAGGAGAGATGTGGACCAAGCATCTGCTGACTCTGTGGATTGACTTTGAGGGCTGGGCTCGACTGATGGGTTAGGGACACTCTTGTCTTGATTTCTTTCAACAGTGAAGGGGCTGATGTGAGTAAAGGTATGAGGTACGGGAGGTGGATGCTAGTGATACATTCTGGAAGATGAAGATCATGGAGAACTGAAAGAGGGTGGTTTGAAGTATTGGTTTCTGTAGGCAGTAAAGCAGGCCAAAGGGTACTGAGACTGATGTACCTTGGGATTTTTCCCCCTCGGGCTTCTCTGTGTAGCCCTGGCTGCCCTGGAACTTGCTTTGCAGGCCAGGTTGGCCTTAAACTCAGAGATCTGCCTGACTCTGCCTCACAAGTACTTAGCAGTATACCATGGATATTAATCTTTTCCAGGTCCTTCATTCATAATTGGGGAAGCCAAGATCCAGAGCAAATTGTAGTTACTTAAAGGGGTCACTTAAGCTCATGCTTCCTTTGGGTGGCAGTGGCGCACACCTTTAGTCCAAGCACTCGGGAGGCAGAGGCAGGGGGATGTCTTCGAGTTGAGGCCAGCCTGGTCTACAGAATGAGTGCCAGGATGACAGGCTCCAAAGCCACACAGAGAAACCCTGTCTCAAAAAGCCAAAAAAAAAAAAAAAAAAAAAAAAAAAAAAAAAAAAAGAAAAGAAAAGAAAAGAAAAGCTCATGCTTCTTGATCACAAAAACCTACAAGAACAAGATTGTTTCTGAGTTTGATATATCCCCTTCATCATGGATATCCCCTACATATCCCCTATGTTCACTTCTGGATACTGGCTAAACCAGGCTAGTATGAGACTGAGCTCTGTAGAACACTGAGAAGACCAATCTAGAATTCAGATTGACATTTTTCAGTCCTTAGGTGAGAGAATCAACTTCTTTTGTGTCAGGTTGCTTATTTGAAACAGACAATTTTTTTTGTTGTTTTTCAAGACAGGATTGCTCTTTGTAGCTTTGGAGACTGTCCTGGAACTCACTCTGTAGACCCACCAGGTTGGCCTCCAACTCACAGAGATCCACCTGCCTCCGCCTCCCAAGTGTTTGGATTAAAGTCATGTGTCACCACCACCACCAGGCCAATATTTTTTTTACTCAATCAAATATTTAACTGCCCATGTACTAGCACTATGGTACAATGATGGGCAAAGTGGCATTATTATATCTCATGTACAGAGTTGAACATGGAAGGCAGAAAGCAATTGCAATACAGGGTGGTGGAACTAAGAATGATAAATTATAGAAGCATATGGATGGCAAGATAACCTAAACTGGCTAGCATACAAGGAGTTGTGTGTATACAAGGAGTTGGAGTTGGGCAAGAGAGGAAAGGCTGAAAATGTGGGTGGAGCACCCAGCATGTACAACGATCTGGAGGTTAGAGAGCAAGCTCAAGGCATTTGGGGAACTGAAAGTAGTTCAGTCTAACTGGAAATGAGTGTAAAGATGAAGGAAGGGAAGTAGAACAGGTTGCAAAAGGCCTTGCATAAGGGGGAAGACCACTGAAGACCCAGAAGCAGGCAAGCCATTAAGTTTGCATTTCAGAAGGATAATTTTGGCTATGGTGACTAAGTTATGGAGAGAAAGTCTTGAGTAAAGGAGGATCAGTCAAGGATTTTTGTGGTAGTACATTTGGTAGGAGATGTGGTTTGCCTAGAGTGATAGCAGTAGAATTGGAAAGTCATGAAATTCCAGAGATAGAATGAACAGGACTTGGAATTGTCAGGCAAGTGAGAATTGGAGAAGAGGAAGCTGTCCAATTTGACTCTTAGGTTTTTGGTTTAGGGAAATGACTGGCTGGGGGTGCTTTTCTGCCAGGTACTTAGTTAAGTATTGGGTGAAAGCTAGTCATGAATACTATGAGTTTAGTTAGGTACTAAGTGCTAAGTAGATATCCTGTAGGGAATGGGATATATGAGTCTGAAGACAACCATAAGAGGAGTCAGTATAATGTTTGCCAGCGTTTGGCAGAAATCCCTGAACACAGAAGTCCCAGCAGATATTTAGGAAGTTTCAGGAACAGAAAACATCAGTAGGACTCATATGTAGCCAGGTATGCTCTTCAGGGAAAAACTTCTGTTAAGGTTAGCATCTGAAGGGAGGAGGTTAGGTGGCCTTTCTGTTTCCCCAAACATATCTTTTGTTGGAGACAGGGTCACAGTGTAGTCCTGGCTAGCCTTGAATTCTCTTTAAAATTATTTGTGTGTAAAGGTGTTTTGTCTACATGCATGTGTTTTCATCATAAGCATGCCTAGAGCAGGATGAGGCCAAAAGAGGTTGTCAGATCCCTGGGACTAGAATTACAGATGGTTTGTGAACTACCATGTGGGTGCTGGAAATTGAACCTGGGTCCTCTGGAAGAGCAAATACTCTTGACTACTGAGCTCTTGATCGTCCTGCCTTAGTCTCCAGAGCTATTATAAACCCCATTTTCTTTGCGACAGGGTTTCTCTGTGTAGCCATAGCTGTCCTGGAACTAGCTCTTGTAGACCAGGCTGGCCTCGAACTCATAGAGATCCACCCGCCTCTGCAAACCGAGCGCTGGGATTAAAGCCACCACCACAAGGCTTGGCTTTAATTTCTAACACATAGAAATTATTATTTTGCAGAGAATTAGAAATAGATCAGGTGTTAAATGACTTGCTCCAAGCAAACATTAAGGGCCAAGCTAGTAGCGTCTTAGCTGCTCAATATCAAGGCTTTTGCTAATACCTCTGGGAGACGCAACTACTGACAAGTGTTGGTTCGTAAACATTTTCTTTCCTGAGTAAACTTAGGGATGGGGGTGGCGGTGGTGGTGGTGGAGGTGGCGATAGAGGTTGTGCCGCGCCTGCGCATTAGCCATAGGCTTGAGGAGGTCAAAGTGAGGGTAAGAGGGCGGAGGTGACAGAGTAGGAGTGTCTTTCCGCCTAACACACTAGCCAAATAATGCATTTCTGTCTAGCGGTTGGTCCATCTGAAATGATGGACAGCATCGCTAAGCCAATCACTGCAAGATTACGTTTGTTGCCAGGGTGATGCAAGGTCCACCTTTTCGGGCTTGCAGATAGGTGGAACCGGAAGTGACGACGCCTTAGAGAATGATACGCTCTGGGAATGTTGATATTTTCCAGTGAGTCTGATTGAGTTCCAGATGGAATCCTTGAGGAGACGAGTTATACTGTTCGCGAGGCCGACCAGTCTGTTTCTCCACAGTAATTATTCCTGTGGGTTAGAACCGTGGGGGAAGTAAGGGGCAGAAAGGAACCGAAGTGTTTCTGCTGGGAACACGGCTGCAGACTTTGAAATTTGAGACGGAGGACGCGAGTGAGAGCGCTCATCCCTGATTGGTTTGTGGGTGTTGTCAAGGCTTTACGCAGCTGCTTCAATTGGTTGGTATTTGCAATTGTGACCGCAGAGAAGATTTTGCCCACGTACTTCCGAACAAGAGGCAGGCTGTGTCCTGTTGCGCTTGCGCACAGCCCGGGAGGCCCCACCCGGTAGTTCAAGAACCTGTGAAGGGGCGGGGCGAAGAGGTGCTTGTTTTGGTTGTGTTTCCTTTGAAGCCGAATCCCGGAACAAGGTAGCAATAAGCTTGGCTGGACTTGGAGGGGGAAAAGGCTACGACAAATTCGTCTTTGTACCATCCTATTGGACTTCACATCCGGGATCTCCTCCGGGCGTGACCTGCGTACTGCCTACCGTTCTCGAACCGGTGTCCTGATCTCTTTATCCAGGCCTTGCTGTTCCCGTCGTGCTTAGCGCACGACAGTAGCCCCCTCATCCGGGTTCTCTCCCAGCGTTCTCCGCGTCTGGTTTGCTGTGGGGTACTTGGCGGTGCCGCCATGACTATTCTCCCCAAAAAGAAGCCGCCACCTCCCGACGCCGACCCGGCCAACGAACCGCCGCCGCCCGGGCCGCTGCCCCCAGCGCCTCGGCGCGGTGGGGGTGTGGGCGTGGGCGGCGGCGGCACGGGCGTGGGTGGAGGAGAGCGCGACCGTGACTCCGGCGTCGTGGGGGCCCGTCCCCGGGCTTCACCACCACCTCAGGGCCCGCTACCGGGGCCGCCTGGTGCTCTCCATCGTTGGGCACTAGCCGTGCCGCCTGGCGCAGTGGCGGGCCCTCGGCCACAGCAGGCTTCTCCACCTCCTTGTGGGGGCCCTGGTGGCCCCGGCGGCGGTCCTGGTGACGCTCTTGGTGCGGCAACTGCGGGGGTGGGCGCGGCAGGGGTGGTGGTGGGCGTGGGTGGTGCCGTGGGCGTGGGCGGCTGCTGCTCGGGGCCCGGGCACAGCAAGCGGCGGCGTCAAGCTCCCGGCGTTGGCGCAGTTGGCGGGGGCAGTCCGGAGCGTGAAGAGGTCGGAGCGGGCTACAACAGTGAAGACGAATATGAAGCTGCTGCAGCACGAATTGAGGCCATGGATCCTGCCACCGTAGAACAGGTAAGGGCCGGAAGGTGAGGGGCTGGCAGATAACAGCACGTGAGTCCACCAGACTGAGAAGGGACCCAAGGAAATGTTTCCGATTGGTCCAAGAAACCTAGGTCTTGTTGCTGGGCCTGACATTCTCCTCTGGGTGTGAAGGTATGAAGCCTCATTCCCCCCAAGGACTTGGTATTAGGGGTCCTAAGTACGATAAGATACTTGAAGATGAGATGTGGGAGCTCTTTTGCAGCCTGTAGTTGTCAGTCCTGGTCTTGGGGTCTCATCTGCATGACTGGTGGTGGGATGTCTCCAGGAGTCCCAAGTAGGTTGGATTCCTTCCTGAGAGGAGGTTTTTCATGTCTCACTAAGGGACTTTGGTTCAGTGACTTAAGAACTCTTTTTCTTTAGGACAAGTCTGAGATTTAGGACAGGTCAGATAAGGTAGTGTCCTAAGAGATAGGGTCTAGGCGTACCCAAGAAACGTAAACCTTTGTCGAATCTGACATTCTTCACGTAGGAAGGACCCTCTTTTCCTTTGCAGAGTTGACAGGTGTGTTCATCAGCCATGCCTGGGTTCTAAGTGTCAGTTCAAGGACCTAGACCTTGAAGAATTGAGGGTTTAGAGTAACTCCACATAACTGTAGATAAGGACTTCCAAAGCATCCCTCCAGTCATGTGAAACTTCATTCTGGGAGATAAACCTCTCTAACTCTTGGAGACAAAGGCCAAAACCACTATCTATGACCAGAGACTGCCTGTTTCGTATCCTTTCTGGGTGACATTGCGTTGTGTTTTCTATCAGAGAACTGCATCCTTGGATGTCAGGGTCCTGGGTTTCTTCTCAGAGATGGGCTCTTTGCCTCCATCCCTACCATTTAGCCGGGGACCTGAGCTTTTCTTCAAATGAATGAGACTCAGAACTTTGTATTGCAGTTGATGTTGGGTGTAAAGACCTCTTTGCTTATGGACTGGGACTTTACAGACTGGGCCTGTGGCCTCTCCAGGGGTGTGATACTTACTGATGTCTCAGGCAGGAAGAATTCTTCAGGACACTTTCATTCACAGACTGGTGTCTATGCTCTTGGGGGTTCAGATATTCCCCTAAGGATATGTCTTACTGATTGAAATGCACTTCAGGGATTCAACATCCCATTTTTCTCTTTCAGTGCATCTAAAGACTTCTCTGATTCCCCAGGGGCTGAGCTATTAATCTCACAGGAAAAGAACTCTCAAGTCACTAAACACAAGTTAAATTCCTTGGGAAAAAACCTGAGGCTTTCTGAAGAACTCCCACCTATTAACTTTGCAGATGAGGTCTCAGAATCTAGCATGAAAACTATGGGCCCTGTCCAATCCCTGCCTTGGAAAGTCCAGCCTCAGGACATGGAGACTCAGAGGTGATGTCAGAGGTCTCCTTCCAAACCTGCCTTCAAGGGCCTGAGACTCTTCTGTGAAGGACATAAGGTTTTCCTTAAGAACAGGAGCCATACATATATATATGCTCCTACAGACTTTCTAGGGGTAATGTCTGAAAGTCCTCCTCTGGGAACTTGAGATGCTCTTCAGAGACAGGACTGAGTTGTGGCACTTTTCTTTGGGGGCATGATTATAAGGTCCCAGAGGAACAGGGTCTTAGTCCCTTTCAAGCACTTTTAACATTACATTTGTTTGAGGGATTATTCTGCACCTTAGTATCTGAGACCTGAATCTTTTGGGGCTGTCACCTAAGACTAAACATACCTATGTTTTTCATAGGAGTCTTTTGGGAATATAAAATTCTCTTTGCGGGAAACTTGAGGCTCAGGGACATGAGCAGGATACGATTCTAAGGAAAATAATTTGGGCATCTTTCACCTGAAACATTACCCCTTGAAACATTTCCCTCTGAAACAGTTCCCTCAAGGACAAAAGATTCTTTGCCTTGGGGACTGGGGCCTGAGTCCTTGCTTAGGCATGCAGCTCTCCTCCCAACACACCAGGTGATTCTTTCTCTCCAGGGGGAGGATATGAAGTCATCATCAGTATGGCCAGAGGCTTCTTCCTTTGGACGGAGGACCTGGATGTTCTTGTCATAGCAGTTCCTTACTCTCAGGTCAGAGCTAAGAAGGTTGTCAGACCCTGGGACCAGAAGCCCAAGGCATTCCTCAAAGTGGTAGAGATTCTGATTTCAGTTGTTTCTTCCCAGGGCCCTGAACATTTCACATCCCATTTCCTTTTGTCTCATTTTTTTTTTTTTCTATTTTACAGGAGGCAGAGTGTGGTCTCAAATCTACTGTTCTTGTTCCTTTCCTATCATTTCTGACAGAACAAATCCTCTGGACTCACTGATGTCAAGTCCAGGAGTTATGAATCCCTGGTTATTGTAAAGCCTCTGCCCCTTAGAGAGCTATACCTTCCTTGTTCCAGGGATAGAGAAGGTTTGTTCGAGGAAATGCAAAAGGCCACATTCTTAGACCCTCTTGCAGTTCTGCCCTTATATTCATCCTCATAAGAACTTGGAAGTAAGAGCTGATGGACTTATGAAACCCGCTCTTCCTTATGACAAGGGAGAGGCTATCTGTTCTGCTGTGGCGACAAAGGGACGATAGAACTACTCCTTTTCTCCCTGCCTCCTCTGGCTCAACTTTGAGCCTTTTAGGGATGAAAAGAAGGGAGATTGGTTCTGCTACCTGAATCTCGGTCCACAACTGTTGCGGAAGATGTTTGTAACCTAGTAGCTAATTCGATACAGAAGGGGATCATGATTAGTCTGAATTGTTAATCTGGTTCCAGTTCTGTGAATATGTACTCCTGTTCCCTTTAGGATTCTTCAGGTACCTGGTGTCAGGGTGCTGGGGAGATGATATCAGAGGGTTCCTTTTCCAGGTATGGTACCTTGCGGAGAGCCTGTCCACTGAAAATAATGGCTTGTAAGTGTCCAGAGCTAGGAGACCTCACAGAGATCTTGGAGAAAGGGGCATACATGCTGAGATAGTGAAAGATGCTAGGCTTAGCAGTGTCATCAGTGTGTCTGGATTCTACCTCTCAGTCTGTCAAGTTTTGCAGGATGAAGTAGTATAGTTTCTGCTTCTGTTTTCTTCAGTTTCCTTACTCTCTTGCTCATGTGCTCATGAGTTGACAGTTAGCTTTGGAGTTGTAGGGATTTCAAAGCCCCCTGTGTCTGAAGTTGATAGTAAATAGTGGTGTCTTTTGAAGAAGAGCTGGATTTCTTCTCTTTCCTCCTTGCTTTTTTCCCAGCCATAGCAGTTTGATGGGCAGGTTTTGGTCTGAGGTTTAAGGATGATGGTGGCACTGTTGTTGCCACCTATCAAGTTCCACAGTTGTATGGGGAAAAGATATGGGGTTTGGAGCTGGGCGGGCATAAGTTCAAACTCTAGTGTTGATTGTTGAACTGGTTTTATGATTATAGAACTCTGATGTTAGGGCAAAAATTCAAGAGTGGTTGTTAGAGTATAAATATCTAGCTTTGCCTACCTTGGCTAGTTCTTTTTGCTCAAGATGAATAATTTCCCCCAGGACCATCTTGTTTTCTTCCCAAGAGGCTTTGTGCACCCATAGTACCCATCTGATGGCATTTAGAAGCTTGCCTGTCTGGAATTGGGTGGTTGGCTAGTAAGTAAGGAAGCAGCATATGGCCTCTGACATGGCAACATGGATCTGAGTTCTTTTTCTATACTAAACTTTTTTGTGTTTTTTGGGCAGTTCCCTTTTTGGGAGGTCTTTCATTCATTCTTTCTCTCTCTTTTTTATAGACAGGGTTTCTCTGGGTAATCCTGCTGGCCTGGAGCTCACTCTGTAGACCAAGCTAGCCTCTAACACAGAGCTCTGCCTGCCTCTGACTCCCAAGTACTAGGATTAAAGGTGTGCACCACCACACCAGAACTTGCATCTTGATTTCTCTACCTATGAAATATGTGGTGGTGAGCAGCGTGGTTGGGCTCATTGCTCTGAAGAAAGTTGCAATCTTGTTAATTTCCTGTTTTACACTCTTCTGCCCTTTATGGAATTGTATATGGAACCCTTGGCTTTGTGGATGTTACCTTTTAGAAGATGTGCTATGATGTTTCAGCTAATGTTGAGCTTCTTCTTGGTAGATGCTATAGGTTTTTTTTGGTGGTTTTTGTGTTCCTTTCAATTTTATTGTGATGAAATTTGTACACAGTTTTCGGATGTAATGACTTATACCTATAATTCTCATTACTTGGGAAGCTGAGACAAGAGAATTGCCAACAGTTTGACACAGCCTGAGCTATATAGTGTTGAGATGCTGTCTAAGGCAACCAAAATAAAAAGTGTACAGTTCAGTAGCTTTCAAGATATCCATGGAAGTGGAATTCTGTCATCAGTCAGTTTTAGACTTTTTTTATTTTTGTGACAGTGTTTCTCTGTGTAGCCTTGAACTCACAGAGATCTTTTTGCCTCCCAAGTGCTGGAATTAAAGGCATGCATCACCACTGCCTAGCATTAATTTTTTTAATATTATAGAAACCTTTATACCTTTTAACTCCACCCCCAATTCTTTCATCTCTTTCCGGCCACTGGCAACCCACTAGTTTGTCTGGAGGATCAATATTCTGAAACAGATAGAATCATGACAATGTAATCCTTTGTAACTTTGCTTCTTTTGGTTAGCACATATATGGTATAGCATATATCAGTACTTTGTTTTTATTGCCAAATAATAGAATCTTGGGGTTTTTTTTTAAATCCCTCAGTGGCCCAGAAATAGGTTGGGGGACTCCTTCTATTCTGGTGGGCTTGTGTGGGTCTTTAGAAAAGCAGTATATCCGTGTTTCTTATTGGATATTGTGCCTGTGTTTATTACCCTGGAGTAGAGCCAGTGTTCCTGGGTGTTTTGGGTGAGGGGGTGGTGTTGGCTCCAAGCTTGCTGGGACAAAGCTGTGAGGCCTAGAATACTAAACACCTCTTGGCCATGAGTTCTGAGAAGACATCTGTCCAATGCTGTTGCCATCCTTCTCTGCACCCTTCCCCCTTTATTGGCAGCTCTTTTACCCACAGGCTGGGTCAGCAACTTCCCAGGCTGAGAGGGAGGATTCTAGGCCCCTACTGCTTTTTAATTCTAACCCCTCTTTGGGGAGTTGGATCGTACAGAATGGAAGCCATGCTGTGTTGTCTTACAGCCACAAAGCTCTAGAGCTCACAGGAGTACTACGAAGAGGATGTATTCATTTCCTGTGCCTGTTGTGACAAATGAACATGAACTGTGTGGCTTAGAACAACAGATACATTCTGTTTCAGTTTTGGTTGTCAGAAGTTCAAAATGTGTTTCACTAGGCCAAAAATTAAGGTGTTAGTACTTTTGAGCATCCTCCAGGGGGCTAGGAGAGAATCTAGACCTTTTCATCTTCCGGTGGCTGCACTACTCCAATCAATCTCTGCCTCAGTCTGCACATTGCACTCTCTCTCTCTCTCTCTCTCTCTCTCTCTCTCTCTCTCTCTCTCTCTGGTTTCCTTTTTTGTATTAAATCTTCTCTCTGTAAAGACAGTTGTATTAGTTACTTGTGACGAAAGCAACTTGAGGAAGGGGAAGGTTATTGTTACTTACAGTTTGAGGGGATCCAGTCCATCACGGTGGGTAAGTCTGGTGGCAGGAGTGTGAGGTAGCTAGTCATATTGTGTCTGCAGTCAGTAAACAGTGACATGAATGCTGGCATTCAGTTCACTTTCCTTTTCCCCTTTTATTCAGCTCAGGACCCCATGGAATGATGTCATGTTTAGGGTAGGTCTTCACTCATTGTTAATGCTCATGAAAATCCCTCAAAGGCACACCAAGATGTGTGTTTCCTATGCAATTTAAACCCTTTTGAGTTGACAGTGAGGATTAACATCACAAGTCAACCCAGTCTCAACTTAGCACCCAAAGCTATTACTTTTAAATATTAATGTTTTACCCCTGGTCCTCAACGTCACATAGCCATTTAGTTAAAGTTTGTTTGTAAGAGTATCCAAATTCTTAACAGTTCTAGCATTGTTCAGAAATCTTAAATTCAAGGCCAGGTGAGGTGGTGTACACCATTAATCCAAGCACTTGAGAGGTAGAGGCGGGTAGATCTCTCAGGTCTAGGCCAGCCACAGTTACATAGTGAAACCCTGCCTCCAATTTTTTTTCAAAGTCTCTTCTGATACTCAAAGTAATCTCTTAACTGTGAGCTCCTGTACAATTGAAAAACAAAATAAGTTGCATTATCTAATCTATAGTGGCACTGAGCAAATATTCCTATTCCAGAAGAGAAGGATGGGGACATTAGCAAGGAAAGATTAGAGGAAAGCAAGAACAAAACTCAGCAGGGAAAATACTAAACCCTTAGTTGATGGCATCATGTGTCCAACAAGCTTGGGTACTTCTACCTCTCAGCTCTGTTGCTTTGGCTATATGTAGCCTCTATCTTGAGTCAGCTTTACTCGTGCCTGAAAGCTTTCCTTGGCAGATGTTTCTGGCATCTCTAGTGTCCTTGATGTCACCATTGCAAGTAGGCATCACCTCCATAGCTGCATAAAATTGCCTCTTAGAGTCTTGTTGCAGGAAATCTAACCCTGCCACATATTACCTAGTTTCATTGGCTTTATGAAACCTTGGTTCAAGGCTGTATGATTATCTCATTGCTGAATTCTGTGCATCTGAAAAACCAACATGAAGTGGGTGATGTGAAGGTATGCTACCAGCTCAAGATATAGCCTAGCCTCCTTGGACCTCCTTGCTGTGGCCTCTGTTTGCCATCTTGACTGAAACTAAGGAAAATACTTCTTTAGAGTGTTTTCTGCATTTTACTCTAGAGCAGCAATTCTCAACCTGTGGGTCCCAATCCCTTTAAGGGTCTGACGTCAGATACCCTGCATTTCACATATTTACATCATAATTCATAACTGTAGCAAAATTACGGTTATGAAGTAGCAACAAAAAATTTTATGGGTAGGGTCACTACAACATGAGGAGCAGTATTAAAGGGTCATAACATTAGGAAGGCTGAAAAGCACTGCTTTTTAGGCATTATTCTTTTTTTAAAAGATTTATTAAAATTTATTTATTATGTACACAGTATTCTGCCTGCAGGCCAGAAGAGGGCACCAGATCTCAAAACAGATGATTGTGAGCCACCATGTGGTTGCTGGAAATTGAACTCAGGACCTTTGGAAGAATAGCCAGTGCTCTTAATCCCTGATCCATCTCTCCAGGTGCATGCTTTTCAACTGAGTTCTCAGTTTTATAGGTTGGAAACTTTTCCTGGGTAGGATCTTGCCCTCAAGGCAATATTTATCCAATAAATATATGCCATATAGACTGTAATGTTTTCCTTAATTTCACACATTTCATTTCACTTCTAGCCAATTTGTTCACACCTATCTTCAACTTTAAGGCAGCCAAGCTCCTTTTGTTTTTAAACTGCATATTTATGTTCATAACTTTTTTTTTTTTTTTTGGTTTTTCGGGACAGGGTTTTTCTGTGTAGCTTTGGAGCCTATTCTGGTACTTGTTCTGTAGACCAGGCTGGCCTTGAACTCACAGAGCTCTGCCTGCCTCTGCCTCCCAAGTGCTGGGATTAAAGGCATACGCCACCATCGCCTGGCCATAACTTTTTTTTGAGGCAGGTTCTCATGTAGCCTGTTCTGGCCTCAAACTAGCTATGTAGCTGAGGCTGACTTTGAACTCCTGATCCTCTTGATTCTACATACAGATTTGTTAAGAGTATAAGCATGAGCCACTATACCCAGTTACAACTTTAACCTGGTTGATGTTCTTTTCTTCACCAAACTACATTTTCTTGTGTTTTGTACTTTCTCAATGAATTAATGCAGTAATAACCACAATAATTAATAACTATACTACAGCCAAGAGGTTACATGACTTTAGAGTTTCGCCAAGCAAGTTAGTCCATTACTTTTGAATTCAGCCTCATTCATATGATTAGGTGGGAAGAAATGAGCCAGATTATTTTGCCAGAATGTAAAGCAAATGGCCTCTAGTACTTGTACCTAGCTGAGATCTCCCTAACCAGAACTTTATTTTTCACATTTCTGTCTGTATTTTGTTATTCCACTTTCCCACCAGAATATACTGTTAAGCTATAATTTAGCACTCTAGGTCTTCTCTTAGCCCATAGAATCAAACTTCCAAATTCTTCCTGCAAAACACCTCCAAATGCCTACACATTTGTGTGATCAGGTATTCACAGCAATGACCCTACTTCTGGGTACCAACTTTATTTTGTTGCTGTAACAATACCTGACATGAGGTTTATTGGGGGATACAGTGTTTATCACAGTGGGCAAAGCATGGCAGTGGAAGTGTGAGACAGCTGGTCATGTTGTGTCAGGGGAGAATTGAAGAATATTGATACTCAACTTGCCTTTTCTTTTTGTCCTGAGACCCCAGCCTATTTGATAGTGTTACTCACATTCAGGTGGTAAGGTAGACCTATCTGGAAACTCTTAAGGGAGAGCATTGTCCAGTCCCTTTGCAAAGGCTTAGAGATAGGGAGAGACTCTGCTCCAGGCTTGGCCTTGAACTTGTAAAGTTTAGTGTTGAGATTTGATCTTTTCAGGTTAGGATATCTATACTGACTAAACCTACTGATTGACTGGTTACCAGCACTCTAGCACTTACTAAACATTTTCTTCCCAAAGGGAGAGAGGGAAAAGCTAAAGCCTAGTTTTTTACACACTGGCTGCCAGTGCCAGTAGATGCTTAGTGACCCATCCCTAGATGTAGGCCTAGATGCCATTCAGTTACCTTAGGACCCACACCCACTTATATGCAAGAGGTCTGTCTATTTAGGCTTCCTTTATTTTTAAGGACAAGCTAGAATTTCCCCAGGACTTGCTGCCAGGTATGTGTCATGGCACATCATGTGTTGCTGCTGTACTACTAGGATTTGCTAGCACACAAAGTGCAGCTCCTTTTTGCCTTTGTAAAATGTGGATAATGCTTCCTGCCACTTGGGTTGTGGTGAGGACAGTTGAGTGATGTCACCTTTGTATCTAGCACCTGGCATGGGGCAAAGCACTCAGCTAAAAGGAGTTCATCCTTTTTGGCTTTTCCCTGCTTAGCTGCCTAGTCTTGCTTGTATCTTTGCTCTACTGTACATGTTACCAGGCTCTGAGCATCTCTGGTGCTTAGTGGCAGAAATGAGTTTCTCATCCAATTATCTAGCATTCCTTGGAGGTTTTGGGGTCTTAATACTTTACTCAAGTGCCAACTTTAATGTCAGGGTAAGGTCTCTTTCTGTTTTGCAAAAGCCAGGGAGTTACCTGGCAGTGGTGGCGTATACCTTTAATCCCAGCACTCAGGAGGCAAAGGAAGGTGCATTTCTGTGAGTTTGAGGCCAGCCTGATCTATAGAGTGAGCTCCAGGACAGTGTAGCTCTAAAGCTACACAGAGCAACCCTGTGTCAAAAAACAAAAACAAAAAAAGCCAGGGAGTGTTCATCTGTTTTGCAATTCCACCCCTATTGTGTGTGCTCATTGCCTCCTGTAGTTTATCATGGTAGAGACAAGTCTCATTCATTTTTCTGTCCTCATTGTCCAGCATAAGGTGACTCATACTTTGGGAGATGATTAAGTAGGAAGTCCCCTTTTCCTCTTCCAATCCTTCTGTCTTCCTCTCATACTTGGGAGGTTGTTGTTCTCCCTTTTATCAGGTGTGGGGCTACAGTTGAAAATTTGTCTTCTGGGGGCTGGAGAGATGGCTCAGTGGTTAAGAGCACACTGTCTGCTCTTCCAGAGAACCCAGGTTCAATTCCAGCACCCACATGGCCCCTCACACCTGTCTGTAACCCCGAGATCTGACACCCTTACACAGGTATACATGTAGGCAAAATACCAATGCAAATAAAATGAAAGTTATTTTTTAAAAAAAAGTTTGTCTTCTGGACACCCCTTGATGAACTAGGTCTTGTGGTTCTGGGAGATGGTTGACAATGTAAGCATGAATGCACTTAGGGTAACTAGCTAAGGTACTAGTGCAGTCTCCAGGGTGGGAGGAGCATCTGGCTGCTGGAAGGTTGTACACAAACAGGTGTGTTTGTGCTGCCCAGGGAAGCACATTAAAGGCTTACAGGTGCCTTTGTCATGTCTGCAAATGAAGCCACACCTTCCTGATGGGGTGGGCCCTGAGGGTGGGGCTGCCTATGTCTTCCCTTGTCCCTCTTCAGTCTCTAGCCAGTCACCTAGAGGGTATCTCCATTGCATATTATCTGTTTATGCTGGTTGGTCTCTTCCTTTTATGTTTAGTGACCACCTCACCAGTATATGTTACTACAGAGCTGCTTTCGGTCCTGACAGAAGTCCTGAGTTCTTGACAGATGTATCAAGTAGACCAAATGCTTCCATTTTTATAACTGGCATGACAAGTTTAGGCAGCTTCCTACAACCAGGAAACAATGCATAGTGGAGCTGGCTGGGTTGAAAACCGGGGCTTTTCTACAGATCTAATTCCAGGACAGTCAGCACTACACAGGGAAAACAGGTCTCTAACAACCAACTGAGAAAAAAAAAAGAAAGAAAGAAAGAAAGAAAGAAAGAAAGAAAGGAAGGAAGGAAGGAAGGAAGAAAGAATACTAGGGTGTTAGACCTCCAAACACTATGCCCACTCTGCCAGAGATTTTGCCTGTTTTTTTAGGGGGTGGAGTATACCCATTGCTTGTAGTGGAGTACAAAAATGATCCTTTTGTAGTCATCTTTAGCAGGGATCCTGTAAGTTCCTAGATAGGATAAGGTCCCCTAGGAACAGGCTTTATAGTCTGTAATACAGTGCTCTTGCTGGGTCAAGCTGTCTGCTTCTGGCAGCCAGCAGAGGGCGTGAGGAGCCTGAGAAAGATCTGCTTCTGCTTCATTTTGAAATGGAAATGTCTTAACCTGTCAAGGTCATTATTGTTATTTCAATTTGGAACTGAGTTTGTATAGGTTTGCTTAACCAGACCTTTGGGATCAAATGTGATTTGGAATTTAGAAAATAGTCAGAATTTGGAAAAATCTCCTGGTGTTTATACTTTGTATTATATAATACTTTAGCAGAAGCTGGAGAAATACCTCATGATCAAGTGCCTGAATGTTTCTGCATGAAAATGTTTGAATCTTCACCCTCAAGTAGGGTATCTGGGTATATGTCAGTTCTTTTCAGGTTATAATGGGACATGAATAAGATTAAGACTTTGGGTTTTCTGTATTTTTGCAAAGTCTTTTGATGTTTAAAGCATGTAGGGATTTGGAATTTTGGATAAAGAATTGTGCATCTTTATTGGGAAAGAAGGTTAAGAAAAATCACCTATAGCATGAATACTTAGGATTGTATTTTATTGCCTCCTTTTTCAGTTTTGATATATATAATTTGTATACACATGTAGAGACTTGTGTAAATGTGTGAGTGTTTGGACACACGATCATACTTGACTCACTTTCTGCCTCACACAATATATCTTAGAATTTCCCAGATGTTTATAGGCTCAAGATATACATTTTAGCTAGTTATTCTCTTCAGCATCTTTCCTGGGTGAAACAACTTCTTCTTCTCCTCCTCCTCCTCCTTCTTGTTTGTTTGTCTTTTAGAGACAGGGTTTCTCTGCATTGTTTTGGAGCCGTCCTGGAGCTAGCTCTTGTTGACCAGTCTGGCCTCGAACTCACAGAGATCCACCTGCCTCTGCCTCCCCGAGTGCTGGGATTAAAGGCATGTGCCACCAACGCCCAGTGAAACTTCTTGATAGAGAACCACATTCTCTATCTAGGCACTTGGGGTCTAGGCCTCTGGCTGCCAGGGCCAGGTCTTGCAATATCTAGAGCAGGGATTTGAAAGCAGATGAAGGGATTAAGTCTTTGTTTGTTTGTTTGTTTGCTTGTTTTATTTTGTTTTGTTTTTTGAGCCAGGGTTTCTCTTTGTAACAGGCCTGGCTGTCTTAGGACTAGCTCTGTAGACCAGGTTGGCCTTGAACTTACAGAGATCCATCTGTGTGCCTCCAGAGCACTGGGATTGAAGCATGTGCTATCACCACCACTGCCTGGCTAAATCTTGCTTTGTGGTCACAGGATAGTCAAGAAGATCTGTGAATTTCCCAGGATCCCTTTTGCCAATCATCTGGTTCTCTCAGGAATTGAATGCAGGATCCCAGAGTACAGGCTTCCCTGGGTATAGGTTTCCCTGTTGCTGACCTACCACTCTTTATTCCAGCAGGAACACTGGTTTGAAAAGGCCTTAAGGGACAAGAAAGGTTTCATCATCAAGCAGATGAAGGAGGATGGTGCCTGTCTATTCCGGGCTGTAGGTGAGTCTCTGCCTTGGTCCTGCAGGCTAGGAGGCTTAAGCATGCCTCTGAGCTGTGTCCCACTTGTCAGTAACAGCCCCAGAAACAAGATTGAGGCAGAACTAATAACTAGTTGGTATTTTAGGGTATCCAGGTACTAACCTGATGTTAGTGTTTGACCTCTGGTCTTGGATTGTGTTGAGTGAATAATAATAACAGCAATAGTAATGACTTAGAGACTAACACTATTAATGCTACAGGAAACCCATCTATGTATGTATATATTTATTTTGTTTTTCGAGGCAGGGTTTCTCTGTGTAGTACTGGCTGTCCTGTATGTAGATCAGGCTGGCCTCGAACTCAGAGATCTGCCTGTCTCTGCCTCCTAAGTGCTGGGATTAAAGGTGTATGCCACCACTACCTGGCATGGAAACCCTTTTATTAATCCCACAATTGAGGTGAAAGTGGGGACTGATGTTGCTTCTACTTGTTAGATGAGAAAAGTCTCAGAAGTGGGGAGTGACTTGCCCAGGGTTACACAAAAAGTATATGATAGTCAGGATTTTCTATCTGGGTTAAACATATCACATTGTTGTCACTTTGGTATGTAAGAGTTTATACCCAGAGTTTTCTGATATGATATGTTGGGGGAGGGCTCTATTTGTGTGAAATTGGGTGTGGTGAGGCACACCTTTAATCCCAGCATGCAGGAAACAGAAGCAGTGGATTTCTATGAGTTCAATACCAGCGGTCTACATAACAGGTTCCATCCATTCAAGGATCTATTTGTCTTGTCACAAATCTAGGTATATATTTCTGTTAGTTTTTTTTTTTCTTTTAGCTTGTATAAAAATAGAGAAAATAGTGAACCCCTTCAGATTCAGTCATCTATCGTTAAAAAGTCATTAACATAGCTAGGTGGTAGTCACACAAACCTTTGATCCGGGGGACACATATAGGTGGGTATCTGTGAGTTCGAGGCCAGCCCAGTCTACAAAGAGAGGACAGTCAGGACTGTTGTACAGAGAAACCCTGTCTGAAACATGCACATGCATGCATGTACATCATTAACAAATAGATAGCCTTACCTTATAACTACCCTGCCCACTCTTTATCACTCCCCCTAAACAGTATTTATACAGTATAACTTTTGACATAGGACCATTTCATTCATAAATATTTCTGTGTGTTTCTTTAACAGATACGTCTGTATTGGCTTCTGCCCTTTTAACATAAGCCAAATACTGCTGTCACAACTAGTATTTTTTTTTTCTGTTTTGAGACAGTCTCATTTTCTAGCCCAAGCTGGCCTGAAAGTTAGGACTCTGCCCCAACCTCTAAGAGCTGAGATGATAGATGTGAACCACTATGTACATCTAAGAATTACTAATTTTTTCTTTTGAGACTGGGTCTCTCTGTTAGGCTGTTTCCTCATCTGTGAAATGGTGGTGCTTCCCAGGGCTCCTTGAGTTCTTTCTTAGTTTCTGGGTGTCCCCCATGTCTGTTAGAAGCTAGATCGGATCATGTACCACTTCTGGACAAGTGATTCTTCTTTTTTGAACCCTCTTTAATTAGCTGAAGAATGGATTAACGTGTTGTACTGTTGTGTGGTTTGATTTACTTGGGTAAATCCCTTAATGCTTGATACATAGTAGGTCATCATGAAACAGTAGCAGTAGTAAAGTCTGGCTGCTGTTCTCAGTTGTGCCTCAGAGCCAGAAATATTTGTGGGATGGATGGGACAAATGGTTGCTTACCCCTTCTACCAAGCAGAAACTATTCAGATAATGGTTTGTTTTGGTTTGGAGAAAAACTACAAACATCCTACTCCTCTGGTTTCAAGTCATGTTTCCCTTCTCCCTGGGATATTTACTATAGAAAGAACTGGGTTTGGAGGTATCTTGGGGACAAAAGAAAGGCAGAGAATGAAAGAGTGAGGACCTATTAATTTCTATGCCCTATAGTAACCTCAGGCTGGATGTAGGAGAAGCAAGATTACTGTTGAGCATCTGGGTTCAGATGTTCACTGAGGCAGCTTGGGACTGTTGAGGACCTGTTATGAATAGTAACCCACATCAAGAGCAATTTTTGTCCATGTGTATCTAGCTAGCTCTCCCGCCCCCAATTGGGGCCTTCCAGTAAGGGGCCCAAGCATACAGGAAGAGCTGACCACAGCAGGTTGAAGGCCTTTCCTTATCAGCACTATGGCTACACATTTCCCCTGACTGGGCTGCCCTCAGCTTTTCTCTGTAAAACCTCAGAGGTCCTATGGCTCTCCCCTGAAGTACATGGCCCCTCGTCTCTAGGGGCCTCCTAGAGGTTTCCCTGGTGCAGAGTACACAATACATGTGCCGGGGAAGGGGACTTTGTCCCCAGGCTTTCTGCTGTCCCCCTGTTTCTAGCCTAGCTTATACAGAGACAGATGGCCATTACCTCAGGCTTTCTACAAAGGACTGCAGGCTTTAACTTCCTATCATGTATTAAATAATGGAGGGAACATGTAATGAAGAGTTGGAATTGAGTGGGTTGCACACATATATGGCACTTTGTTGTTGTTTCCCTGACCCTACTGTGTGCCACACATTCATCTGTGCTTCAGGCCCTCTTGAAAATTTTGGTTCATTATCCCATGAAGTAGAATTGGTTGAAGCTCTAAAAACAAACTCAGTAGTGGATCTCTTGCCTAGCATTCAGGAGACCCTGGATTTGATGCCCAGCACTACCCAGGGATGGAAAAGGGAAATGGCAGTGATAGAGTTGCATGGGAACATCTAGATGTCCAAAGGATGATACTAGGGAGGCCCTAGCTCAGTAGTTTCTCAACCTGTGGGTCACCACCCCATGGTGTTGAATGACCCTTTCACAGGGGTCACCTAAGTCCATCAGAAAACACAGATATTTACAGTAACAATTCACAATAGTAATAAAATGACAGTTATATTATGAAGTAGCAACAAAAATGAGTTTATGGTTAGAGGTCACCATGACATGAGGAACTGTATTAAAGGGTTGCAGCATTAGGAAGTCTGAGAAGCACTATTCTAGCTTCTTAGTTTATTTGTGCTTTGATCCCTCTGGACCCTTCCTTCTTCCAGCTAGAAGAATTTATTCTTCCATTGTTGAGAATCTTAGGCAAGTGCTTTTCTGTCCTTTGTTTTGCCACTGACATCAGACAGCACTTTTGAACCAGTATCAATTGCTTATTCCCACTTCTCCCTGCTGGCACCTCCTAGAGATTTATGAGCATGAGTGAATTCTTGGGTGGAGGTGGGTATCCTATGGCCCACCCTGCCCCTGCTGTGCTCAGATAACCTCCTCCTCACTCCCTTTTCTTCCATTTGGCCTTGACTCAGCAGAAACGTCTAGGCTTGGCCATGGCAGTGGTGCTGACCCACTTCTCTGGTTGTTTTGGTCTTGGAACATGGATCATTAGCACTGGAAATGATAGCTGTTAGGTAATTTTTTAAGATTTTGCTTTTTACTATTGTTTTTTGAGGCAGGGTCTTACTCTAGCCTAGTCTAGCCTGAAACTTTCTTGGTAGATCAGGTGGCCTTGATCCTTGAACTTGTGACACTCTTAGTGTCTCAACCTCCTGAGCATTGGGATTGTAGACATATTGCCACCATCATTGTTATTTAGTTTTGGTAGCTTTTTTGTTTTGTATTTGAGACATGGTTTCCCTTTGTAGTTCTGTGTGTCCTGGATCTCACTCTATAGACCAGGCTAGCCTCAAACTTAGAGATCTGCCTGCCTCTGGCCTCCCAGAGGAATTAAAGGCATGGGCCACCACCTCCTGGCCTTCGATTTGACAACTTTATAAAATGAGAAACTGAGGCCTCATGAGAAAGCCAGGACCCTGTCTTATCTAAGTCATTCAGCCAATGCCAGAACAGCAGTGTTTGAGATTGTATCATGACGCAGGACAGTTCTCTGTGCTGTTTCCTGTACACCTGTATCCATTGACTTCTCTGTGCTCATCATCTTTATGTTTTCCCATTTTCCCATGGGAATCTTCAAGCAGAAAAGCATATACTTCAGATTGGGTCTGAGGTCATGTGTCTTGCCCATAGTTTGTACCAGTGGGACAGTTGGGTGTGCATACCATGGCTACATGATAGGTGGGTGGGACCTTTTCCTGGCTCCTTTTGCCTCAGTGCACCCATGTTTGTTTGGTTTGTTTTTAGGTTCTCCACAAAATCCAACCTTCCTTTATTAAACATACCATTGTATGTGTGTATGTACACCACAGTATGATTATATGGAGGTCAGAGAATAACTTATGGAAGTCTATTCTTTCCTTCTACCACGTGGGTTCTAAGGATTGAACTCTGGTTGTCAGGCTTAACAGCAGATGCCTTTACCTCTTGAGCCATCTGCATAGCCTCCAAGCTTCCTTTTTGTCTTTAGTAGAACTTAATTAATGGTAGGGAAGCAATCAGGCAGCAGCCTGAGGAGTACATGGTTTCCAGGTCCCTGCAAAGCAAGGGACCGGTATTTACTGCCATTCGAAATAATCTGGACTTGAACCAGTGGAGTGAAATGGTTCAGTCAGGAAAGGTGCTTGTTCCTGAGCCTGGTAACCTGATTTCAATCCATAGAACTTGTGATGAGAGGAGAGAATAGACTCCCACAGGTTGTCCTCTGATCTATACATGTATTGGGTCATGCAGATATGCAAAATAGATAGTAAACGTAACAATAAAGTAATAATAATAAAAAAAGTAGTGGCTCTAGAAAGATGGCTCAGTGATTAAGAACACTTGCCACTTTTGCAAGTGGGAACCCAGGTGGGTTTCCCAGCAATCATAAAGTGTCTCACAACTTTCCTTAATTCTAGTTCCAGAGGATCCAGTGCCCTCCCCTGTTTGTAGGCATCAGGTATACATGTGGCACATATATGTACATGCAGGCAAAACTCATAATCATACAGTGACATAATCTTTGTTATGGCAGGGGTGGGGAGGCAGAATCTCTTTGTCTTGCTTCTTGTCTTTGCTCCCTAAAATGTAGGCAAATGGAAGTTACATTTTAGGGAGCCTGAGAAGGGAGGGCCTCTGCAGGTAGCAGAGGAGAAGGATGAAACAAGTTTGTTAGAGATATTAGTCATTCCTCTTCCACCTATCCCTAGCAAAGGCTGGGAAGGAAGTGGCATGGGTTCCTAAGTATGCACAGCCTCATGTCTTGTATAGTCTTCAGTCTTTACTGATTGGTGACAAGGGCATGTATTCACTGTTCTGTGTTGTGGAATTAATCATGTGGGCATTTAGTCTCAAAGGTTCCAGTCTTTTTGAGATACTGCAGGCTGCATATAGGTACATATGTGCACCTCTATGTGTGTCACTTTGTATATTCAGAGAAAACAAAGTGGTGTGATGCATGGGGAGGGAGGTTCATTTTAAATCTAGAAAAGTGCACAGCCCCTGATATTTGTTATCTCTGCTCTGTTTCAGGCCTTTCCCTTGTTCCAACTGATTCCTTGTGCTAAGCAGGGAAACTGAAGTAGACAGGCTCAGGCCTAGCCCTAGGAAAATAAGGTGGCTGCAGGGTTTGAGGTGGAATGTCTCTTGGGATCAGATGTTGTTGCCTTTCTACCTTTGATAAATATGTGACAAACGTGTGATAAATATGTGATTCTGAACTAGCTATGGCATTTCTGTATCAGTGCCTCTCCACCCTGTATAAGTTTTTGTTTGTATTTTGCTGTTGTTGTTTGGTGAGGATCAAACGAGTTGCTTGTAGTATAACTAAACGATAATACTGTGCTGAGAATTTGTGAGCCCTGCTCAGAAAGGGAACAGAGGTGGAATATAGTGGGGGATACCCTTCAAGCTGGACCATGGAAGAAGAAAACAGGTTCATATGGCCAAGTGCAATGTTAGCAAGAGGAGGAGTTTCAGTTTCTGTCAAAACAGTTTCTCTGCATTCTCCCTGCATTTGTGGGTCCAGTGGGCCATTCTTTGTCCCACCTTGGGCCTCCTACAGGGAAGTTCATCCTGGCCCCCCCTAAGGATAGAAGTGTTAGGGCTAGGAAAACTAGAAAAGCTAATTCATGTTATGATGTGCTTTACCTGTAACATTGAAGAAGGCTTTTTCTTATAATGTTTTATTTCCTTGGTCTAGATATGCATATTTTATTCCTTGATAATAATTACAAAATTAAGGTATACACTGAGAATGGTGTTATATATTTATAATCCAAGCACTTAGAGGCCAAAGGAGGAGGATTGTTGTGAGGTTGTTGAGGCCAGCCTAGGCTACATAGAGTACTATTCCAGCCAAGTGTCTAAAACTAAAAAATTAAGGAACAGCTTATAATCAGTGCAAGATTGTTCCTTACAAAGCTGGGCTGAGTCTGTAAGTACTGTAACTTACCTATATCTAAGGACCCTACACAGAAAGCCACTATTATTAGTTTGATAGGAATTTGGTTGTCAATTTTTGAACAAAGGCAGTGCTTGTAATTGAAGGGATACCCCTGCTTTCTGAATTTGGGGCTTTCCTCTAGTGGAGGAAGTGCAACAGAAATGAGGAAGGGCTTAATAAGCAATTTTTTCTCATCATTCTGGTTGACTGGTAGGCAGCTTACAATATGATAGGAGTTGCTGTCCTCATGACAAATGGAGTGCCTGTTTTGTTTTATTTTTGAGACAAGTTCTCTACATAGCTCTAGTTGTTCTGGAACTCATTTTATAGACCAGGCTGGCCTTGAACTTAGAGATCCTCTTGCCTCTGCTTCCTCTGAGTGCAGGGATCAAAGGCATGTGTCGGCACACCTGGCACTCTGCCTGTTTCTTGACCATTGCTTATGCTTCAGATGGTTGACAAACCTTCTCTTGTAGTCTCATACCCATACTGGAGATTTGAACCTAGAACCCCATGTCCTCCCACAGAGATATATTCTCAGTTGCTGGGCATTGTTGGTGCATGCCTTTAATCCCAGCACTTGGGAGGCAGAGGCAGGCGTATATCTGCAAGTTCAAGGCCAGGCTGGTCTACAGAGCAAGTTCCAGGACAGGCTCCAAAGCAATACAAAGAAACCCTGTCTCAAAAAAAAAAGAGAGAGAGACAGACAGAGACAGAGAGACAGAGAGAGACAAAGAGAGAGATCCCTAGCTCTCTATAGTCTATAATACTATTTTAGGTGGAAGAAGAGTTACTGTTCCCCACTTACTTTATGGATGAAGACATTTCAACCCAGGATGAAAGGGCTTGTTCAGTGCCACACACAGCTAAGAGGTAGCATGAACTTTACGCCAGATAAAAGCAAGATAAAAGACCCTGTCCCCCTCTCCTTCTTTTCCCCAAACCTGACATCTGATATCTGGCTCTGGCAAATAGAGATCCCAGGTCTGTAAATTATCTTCTGTAGGAGATACAAATTCCCCATTATCTCAGCCCAACTCAGTGAGCCTGGTAGCCCACCCCTATTTAACCCTTTCGCTCCCATCTTAGTTCTTGTTGTGGCAGCTGTAGACTGAACTGCCTCCAAGCTCGGCCTACAGAAATAGCTCCTTCAGCAGCCCAGGCAGCCACAGCAGCCTCTGTGGTCCTGGCTTCTAAGAAAGGTAGCAGCAGCTCCCACCCCCACCCCCAGTTTGTATGCAGGACATGTGACTTGCTGGAAGTCCTAGTGTGTAGTGGGGAGTGTGGCCACAGAAGCCACATCCTTGTTTACATCAGTGAAGGGGCTACCCCTTCCTGCCTTCACAGCCCCTTCTCCACCCCTCAGGTATCTTCACCTCTAGGATGACTTGAGGCTGCTATAGCTGCCCACTTTCTGTCAGTGCAGCCTTTGTTTCCATGTCATACAGCACCCTCGTGGAGGGAATCAGAAGGCAGTGGAGACCTTCTCTCAAATCTTCAGAGAAGTAGACTACCAGGCCTTACTTACTGTTGGCCATGTTCCCATTCCTAGCATCCCTTTCCCCTGTGCCCCAGGGGGATCCCATCAGAGTGATGAACCCCTGGGGAAACATAGGGAAATTCCCTTTTCAAGGCAGCCAGTGAAAGTCAGGCTTGCCTCATTTTCAGACTCAATGTTGTGGGAGACAAGGCTTCTGCTTCCTGTGCCTCAGCAAACTGTACCCAATTTCTTTTGCTGTATTAGGTCCTGAGCTTGCAGTGGGCTTAGGTGTGAGCTGCCCTCTACCTTCAGTGGTAGTCTTGTGTGATGAGTCTGTGCACACCTTTAGTGAATTGGCTGATAGAGGGGTTCTGCCACTTTACACTCACTGACCACAAGAGGTCTTCTTCTGGGTCATACCTGTCTGTTTTCCATTTCTCAGAGGAGGTATAGGGAGCCCAGAGAGTCACTTGTCTCTGGCTACTTAGCTCACTAGTTAGTATTTGGCAGAATTTAAAGTGTTTTTCTCTTCTGTTTAAGGATTCTAATCTTAGCTGGGTGATAGATATGCACACCTTTAATCCCAGCACTCAGAAGGCAGAGTTCAAGGTCAGCCTGACCTACAGAGTTTCAGGACAGCCAGGGCTACTACACAGGGAAACCCTGAAGAGAGAGAGAGAGAGAGAGACAGACAGACAGACAGACAGACAGACATTCTAATCATGGTGTGGCGGGGTGGTTTATGAGTTTTTTGTTTTGTTTTGGTAGTGGTGATGGTAGGCATTGAATGTAGGGTTTGGTTTGAAATAGAGTGTCACTATGTGATCTAGGCTCTTTGACCATGGCAATTCTTTTGTCTCAGCCTTGGTTATAGGTGTGCACTACCCTTCTTTTTTACTTTTAATTTACAAACTTTTTGTCACTACATTTTTATTTATTGGTGGATGTGGAGATTGTGATTGCATGCCACAGGGCACATGTAGAGGTCAGAGGACAGTTTAAGGGAATACTTGGTTCTCTCTTTCAACCATGTGAGTCTCAGGTATCAGGCTTGGAAGAATTGCCCTTATCCATCTTGTTGGCCCTTCACTGTAACTGCACTTACTGTACAACCCTGTACTCTTTCATTCTTCAAGATTGTCTGACCTTGTTACTTTTTTTTTTTTTTTTGAGACAGGGTCTCATGTAGCCTAGGCTGGTCTTGTAGTTACATTGTAGCTGAAGATAGATGAAGATAATCTTCTGATCATCCTGCTTCCACATCCTGAGGGCTGGGATGAAAGGCATGCAGCAGCACACCTTCAGCCCTTGCTTATCATTTACCATCACTCTATTACAACACACAAATGAAAGAACTCTCTGGGGCTTGGCATAGAAAAGGGAGTTTCCCTAGACCCTCAGCCCACCTTTCCCCTAATGAATGACATTCTGATCCTGTCTTAGAACTCACTCTGTAGACCAGGCTGGCCTCGAACTCACAGAGATCTGCCTGCCTCTGCCTCCAGAGTGCTGGGCTGACTCAGAATTCTTGGGGTGACAGCTCTGACTCTATCCTTTTCTGTTTCTTTTGTCCCCACAACCCCAGCTGACCAGGTGTATGGAGACCAAGACATGCATGAGGTTGTGCGAAAGCATTGCATGGACTATCTGGTGAGATCCTGGGGAGGCCTTGGGACAAGGGTAGGTTATCTCCTTTGCACATGGACCTTAATTTTTCATTCTGTTCCACAGATGAAGAATGCCGACTACTTCTCCAACTATGTCACAGAAGACTTCACCACTTATATCAATCGGAAGAGGAAAAACAACTGCCATGGTAACCACATTGAGATGCAGGCTATGGCAGAGATGTACAACCGTCCTGTGGAGGTGTATCAATATAGCACAGGTACTTCTGTAGTGGGTAGGTGAGGGACTAATGGTGCCTCATCAGAGCCAACCATACTGGGTCCCCTGTGGATGCTCCCTCCTTCTCTTTCTCTGCAGAACCTATCAACACATTCCATGGGATCCACCAAAATGAAGATGAGCCCATCCGTGTCAGCTACCACCGGAATATCCACTATAATTCAGTGGTGAATCCTAACAAGGCCACTATTGGTGTGGGGCTGGGCCTGCCATCATTTAAACCAGGGGTAAGTGGGTCCTGGTGCTAGATATAGAGGATTGGTTCTGCCTTTAGTCCACAAAATGTCCTCTCCCCTCTTTGAGTCTACCCTGAAGTCTCTACCTGTATATAAAATTAGTGAGTTACTATCGAGCAGAACTCATTTTATGGTTTTGATTTGCCTGTCCATGAGCTGGCTTACTCATCTTATGCTTGTTGAGAGTGCCCTTTTAGGATACCTTGGGCTGGATATCCAGACTTGCACATGGTTCTTCTCTAACTTCACAGTGCTAAGAGACAGTTAGGGTTACAGACTTGGAATGTAGCCCCGACTCACACACAGTTTATTGGAATGGACCCTAGGGGCAGATTGTATAGGCTTGGCCAGTACTGAAAGCCCTTCCACAGGCATGAGACCTAGTAAGTGTCAGAAGATGGCATTTCATTTTCCCAGCATCCACTGGCAGATAATCATTCATTCTCATACTCTCCTTTCATCTTCCCTATTATTCCCTCCCTCCTTTCATCCTGTCCCCTGATCCTTCCTCTCCCCCTCTTCCTGGGCTGCTTTCTCTTATCCCCCCCCTTCCTCTCCTCCCTACCCTTTCTCCACCCCACCCCCTCTCCTCCCCCTTCTCTATCTTCCCTCTGCTCCCTCCTGGGGATTTTGAAATCCTCTATTCAGGTTTCACTTCCTACAAACATTAGGTGGTCCTGCCTCATCTAAAAAAACAGGCTAGCATCAACATATCCTCCAACCCTGGGGGCAAGACTTGTTTTGTTTATTAATACATTTTAGAAAAGGTTTAGATTTGCAGAATGATTGTGAGAATATTAGCGTTTCCATATTCCACAATATGATTAACATTAATGGAGTGCATTTGTCATCATTAACAATCAATATTGATACATTAAGTAAAAGACCACACTTTATTCACATTTACTGAGCTTCTCTCTGATGAACTGTTTCTGTTCCAGGGTCCTATCCAGGATGCTATCTCACATTTAATTGTCCCCTTTGGCTTCTTGTGGCTTTAACAAATTTAAAAATTTTATTTGCTGACCCACTCTATAATTTAGCCTTTTCTAGAATGTCATATATTGGAAATTATGCAATATGTGATATAATTTCCAGAATGCCTCCTCACTTAATACCATTTAAAATAATACTATTTAAAATTTTAATATTTTTTTAAAAATTCTGTAACTTCCTGGCTTGATTGTTTATTTCCTTTTTCTTTACAAATTTGAATGTTTAAACGTTTTTGTAATTAATAGACTTAATTGTTGAAAAATTGTTTACATTTCTCTATTTCAGGTGGGGGTGGATATCAAAAAACAGCTTGTAGGATGCAGTTCTGTTTATAGGGTTTAAACCTAGGTTGTCAGGCTTGGCTCAAGCGCCATTACTCTCTGAGTTATCATGCCAACTTTCAGAATAGTTTTCTCAGTATAGAGTTTCCCCTAGTCCCTTCCTCTCAAGGCACAGAGACTCTGGTACATCTGTTCTAGTGCTTGACCTAGTGTTAATAAAGGGTTCCTGCCTTGTTCTTTCCTCTTGCTTTGACGACCTTGGGAATTTTAAGGATTACTGTTCAGGAGTGTTACAGGGAAATTCTCCTTCTGAATGTTGTTTTAATTATTTAAACCCAGCTTGTGGGTTTGGGGAGGCAGAGCACAAAGACCTAAGTGCTGTTCTCGGCACAATGTATGTATTAGGAACAAGATTCAGACTGGCAATGTCTTTGACCATTTGGCTGACGTAGTGTCCCGTTTCCCACCTTTTGAATCCTGTACTATTAAGAAAGGAAGTCACACTAAAGAAATGAGGATTATAACTATCTCCCTGAATTTATGTTAACCTAAACAGAGTTATTGCTGTTATTGCTGATGTCTGCAGTTAAAATCCCTCCACCACATACTTCATTCTTGCCTCCTTTCCCTTTTCATAGCAAATTCCCACTTTAAAGTTGAGAAAACTTTCCCCACCACCCACCAGTCATTTACATGACTGTTACTTACGTATACATGTATAAGCTGGGGCAGACTCATTAACTGGACCCCCTGGAGTCCAGTGATAAGCACAGTTCTTTTTATGTTTAGTGTTACTGATTCTATTCATTTCCTAAGTGCCTGAGGCCACCACCTGCTTGTCCTTGCATACATTTGTAATTCATTTAGGTGGTTTTGTCACTGGGAGCCTCACTCCTTAACTGATCTTTAAAAAGCGATTAGCATGCATTAAGGATTAGTCTTTGTTTTGTAAAGTTCCTTGGGTTTTGACAGATGCATAACAAAAAAGTGCATCTATCTTAAGCACCTAATCATTCAAATAGTTTTAGCCCCTGAAGTTTCCCCACTCTTTCTTCCCCCTCCAACCACTGGTCCTTTGTTGACTGTTTTGGCCTGTTCCAGAAGGTCACATAATTGGAATCTTAGTTTGTAGCTTTTTCAAAATGCTGCTGTCAGGTAGCAGTATGCATTAAGGTTCTTCCATGGTTTTTCATGGCTTGTTAGCTATTTTCTTATCACTTACTTTCCATTTGTGGAGGCCCACAGTTTGTTTAGTCATTCACCTATTGAAAGGTCTCCCTGGTTGCTTCCAGTTTTTGATGATAAAGCTTCTGTAAACTGCTGTGTGCAGGTTTTTGTGGTAACTTAAATTTTATGGAAGCAAGATTTTGGAATTACTGAAAGCAGTCAGATTTTGCATGAAGCGGGTGTGTGTCTGTGTGTGTGACACACAGCACAATGAATGAAAACACATTTTCCCAGGAATTGATCTTCCTATTGTTTTGTATTTTAGCCACTGTTGTGATTTTTAGGTTTACTTGAATTGGTAACAATGTGTAGAGCGTTGTTTTAGAGCTCTTTCCCTGAGCTATACCCCCAGCCTGAATATCTTTTACATATGTGCATTTGCCATCTCTTGTGTCTTTCTCTGTGGTTAGATTGCTTACCTACTTTCATTTTTTGCCATTATGCAGTGCTGGGAGTTGAATCCATGTTTTTGTGTGTGCACTCTTTATCACTGAGCTGGACCATATCTGCCTCATTTTAAATTGGCTCAGTCTAACATTTTCATACATATATTTCCCCAGATAGAGAATTTCTCCGTGATAGAAAATTATGTTGTACATCATTACTTAGCTTAGTTAGCATGCATGCATGTGTGTGTGAGAGAGAAAATGATGTTAACTTGCTGGGGCATGGTGACACATGGCTATAATCCTAGAATTCCAGAGGCAGAGAAAGACAACTTATGAATTCAAAGCTGACCAGGGCTGCACACCCAGCCATTGTTTTGGTGGGGATGGGGGTAACAAACAAAAACAAACAAACAAAAAAAAAACCGTTTAACTTTATGAAGCAATATTTACACTTAATCCCTGAAATATACTTTGATGTTTTCTATTATTTCATTAGTGTCATATCGCTGGATGTGGTGGCTCACGCCTGTAATCCCAGCACTTGGGAGGCTGAAGCCGGAGGATTGCCATGAGTTCCAGGCCAGCTTGGCCTACATAGTGAGTTCAAGATCAGACTGGGCCATGTAGTGAGACCCTGTCTCAAAAAACAGACAAACAAATAATGCTGTAGTCTCTTAAAACTTGGCATGAAATTCTCTCATACAGTGTCCTAGCACCCACACCATGCTGATACTGACCCTTCATCCCCTCACATAGCCACACCCAGCCTCATATATGCTTGACTCCTGCCTCCATTCCATGTCTTACAGTTCACTTCTCTGTTCATCTTTTTCCTTTGCCCCATCTATGAAATCTGTGAGAAAGGCTTCAGCGTTGTGAAATAGAACCATTTTTACTAGGTGAGGCTTCTTTACTTTAAGGCCTAGACTGAAGAGGACCTCTCATCCCCAGATTTAGTGCTTCACTCCAGGTATCTTGGGGTTGGGCCAGCATTTCTGACCATAGGAATTCAGAATGCTGGGTCTTATCATCTAGGCCTGTTTTCCTCCAGTTACTGATCTATACACAGTCTGCTGAGGAGTACTTTGTAAAATTAACTTTTCCTGTGTTGTCTTTGCTAAGACCTGTAAGCCTACCTTCCTGAGCCCATTCAGCCCATTCACCCAGGTTCAGAGCATCATGCCCCATCACTGTTCCTCTCCCCTGGCAGTTCGCAGAGCAGTCCCTGATGAAGAATGCCATAAAGACATCAGAGGAATCTTGGATTGAACAGCAAATGTTGGAAGACAAGAAACGAGCTACAGACTGGGAGGCCACGAATGAGGCCATAGAGGAACAGGTGGCTCGAGAATCCTACCTACAGTGGCTGAGGGATCAGGAGAAACAGGCCCGCCAGGTCCGGGGACCCAGCCAGGTGGGTCATGGACTCTGTCACTGGCCTGATCAAGACCTGTTACTTCTTACCTTTTGGCCCCTAATGAACAGGGATAAAATATGGGAAAGAGAAGCTCTTTAGTCTTGACATTGTACCTTGGAACTCCCAACACTTGTTTTAAGAAGTGAAGGAGAGCAGTTTTTAAGAAAGGAGAGCAGCCACCACTGCTGGTGGCACAAAGGAACAATGGTTAGCTACAAAGAGACCAGCTGTTTTGGAAACCCTTTGCATGTTACAATCTGTACTGAGGATATAAAACCTTTTCCTTGACTACCTTTAATGATCCTGTCTGTTGAGGGAGACCAGTAATTGGTGGGGCCTGTGACCCTGGCTATGCAAGACCAGTAAGGGTGAGGGTTTCAATCAGTTGTATTTGGGGGGTGGAGGGCAGGCATCTCAGGAGTCCCAAAGGAGTTTGTAATGATCAGATATTTGAAAGGTAATATATTCATTAAGTATTATCATAGGCCTGTGCCAGGAAACAGGAGGTCCTATTGTTAGTGTAGCAGGATACATTTGTGAACCTAGCTAGCTAGCAGGCCAAGATCCCTGCCCTTAGACTACTCACAGTTTTTCTTTTCTTTTTTTTTTTTTCTGTTTGTCAAGACAGGGTTTCTCTGTGTAGCTTTGGAGCCTATCCTGGCACTCACTCTGTAGTCCAGGCTGGCCTAGAACTCACAAAGATCCATCTGCCTCTGCCTCTCGAGTGCTGGGATTAAAGGCGTGTGCCGCCGCCACCCGGCCTAGTCACAGTTTTTCCAAGTGAAATAAAATAATCATAATGAATAAATTAGCTGGAGGTATGGTAGATGAAGGATGGAAAAGTTGGTACAGGGGAAGAATGAGAGTTGAGTGGGTATGGTTTGAGTTGACAGTATCAAACAGTTGTCAGTGTAGGTCTCAGCACATGAGATGAGGAAAAGCTCTCAGAAAGTGGAATGGTAGCTAAGTATGTAGCTAAGTATGTAGACAGCAGAAGGCTGGATGTAACTCAGGCATAGCCTGTAGCTAAACAGAATGTAGTGGGTGAAAATTAGGGTAGTGGGACTAGGTTGGATAGTGGTTTGTGAACTCTGTGGAGAGGACTTTGGTTTTTCTCTGAATGAGGCAGAAACTGAGAAGGCTGTGAACAGAAAAAGGATTGGATGTGAGTTTGGAGTTAGCAGGATCACCCTGACTGCTGAGTAAAATGGTCTAAGCTATAAAGCAAGGGTAGAAGTAGAAGACCAGTGAGGAGGAGGCTACTAGGTAGTACATGTGAAAGTACTGTGGTCATTATATGGAATCAGGATCTCTTGAAAGAATAGGACATTCTGTCAGCTTCCAAAGATACGGTAGTGGTTCCATTGTGATTCATCAAAGCTATAGTGTAGCTAGGATTCCAAAAAGGTTGTAAGCACTCCGGCACAGGACTATCATAGCTGGTGTAGGTTCTTAATCACATTTTCCTTACCTACTGCAGCCCCGGAAAGCCAGTGCCACATGCAGTTCAGCCACAGCAGCAGCCTCCAGTGGCCTGGAGGAATGGACTAGTCGGTCTCCAAGGCAACGAAGTTCAGCCTCGTCACCTGAGCACCCTGAACTGCATGCCGAGCTAGGCATTAAGCCCCCTTCCCCAGGCACTGTGTTAGCTCTTGCCAAACCTCCTTCACCCTGTGCACCAGGTCAGTGACTTGCTTTCAGGGTGCCTGCTTGGGCTAACAGGCTCTCCTTGGTGGGCTCTACCTCTGACTGTTCATCTGCCTCAGGTACAAGCAGTCAGTTCTCGGCAGGGGCTGATCGGGCCACCTCTCCTCTTGTGTCCCTCTACCCTGCTCTGGAGTGCCGGGCCCTCATCCAGCAGATGTCCCCCTCTGCCTTTGGTAAGCCTTCTTAGAGGATGGGCCAGCTGGACCTTGGGAGAGCCTGGAGGAGTTTTGAAGCCCCTGGGCACCTTCTCAAATCAGAGGCATGAAGGAAAATTTCAGGCCCCAGAAGTCTTCTCCACAGGCGTCTAGCAGATTTTCACAGAGAGAGTTAAGGGAGCTAATGAATGACTAGGACCTGGATGGATTAGACAGAGAGGAGGGAAATAGGCCAAAGTCCCCCATCATTGTTTTCCTCTTTTCTTTCCTGCCCAGCAGGTCTGAATGATTGGGATGATGATGAGATCCTAGCATCGGTGCTGGCAGTATCCCAACAGGAATACCTAGACAGTATGAAGAAAAACAAAGTGCACAGAGATCCACCCCCAGACAAGAGTTGATGGAGACCCAGGGACTGGACACCATCCCTCGACCCCCTACTCCTGCCCTTGATGCCACCCAACCTTCTTTGGCTTTCTTCCCTCTTGGCTTCCTTCCTTTGTTTCCTCTTTTCCTTGTTTTCCACTTCCCTCTGGCTGGCCCACCTATGCGCTCCATCCATCTCATCCCTGCCACCATCACCAGTCTCTGCCAGCTGATGTGCCCTGTTGCCCCCTGCACAGCACCGTCTCAGCATTCCACAGGGGACTCTGGAAAGGGTGCCGAAGGTAGGCCAGAGGCACACAGAGACAGACCGTCTGGCAGCCAGGCAGCCCCAGAAGAGAGACACTCAGACAAAGGAAGTCTACTGTTCGCCCTTCCTTACAGATCAGACACACTTGTTACCCCTCCCCTACAATGGTGACAGGAAAGGTGGAAGTGGGAAATTTTTCTTCCTAGTACCCCAAGAATGTGAGCCTTCAATGTTAATTTTTTTTTTTTTTATTAAAACGTACTTTCATCATACAAAAGCAACAAATGAAAAAAAAAGCCATGTCCATGGCAACACTGGCTCTGTGAGGATGGCATCTCTGATTTGGAGACAGGCAAGCTGGCCATGGGACATGGTGGGCAGGCAAAGAGATGGATTTCTGCTGTCTTCTGACCTCCAGCTCGTTGGAAGGGAAAAGGATATGAGCCAGAGGGAGGTGGCAGGGGTTGCAAGTGGCAGACTGGCTTTGGACAATGAGACCCTGACCTTGCTGCATTCCTTTTGCTTCCACCACCACTAGTCTGTTTGGAATCTTGAGGTGGGGTTATCTTTGGAGATCATGGCCGCTACCCAAGATTTGAGTTTAGGGAGTGGGAGCAGCCTCGGCAGATGGGGCATCCATGCCCTGCAGGTGTTGACAAGATCCACCATCTGTAATGTCCTTGGCACAATAAAACCAAATGTCAGTTTCCCTGAGCAACTCTGTTCTGTGTGGGGCAGGGGTGGCTGGGCCTCTGGGAAGCACGGAGTTTGGCTTGACCTGAGGTCTACTTGTTCTCCAGTAGATTGGGTTCATCTTTGATCTGTTTATTAAATGCACTTCCTGCTAGTTACAGTGTAGGTAAAGCCCAGGTGGTTGAAACTAACCTGGGCCACATAACCAAGATTCTTTTTCCTAGCAGAACCAGCAACAACAAAACTCTTCAAGATGGATCTATGAGTTTCAGGCCAGCGTGATCTACATAGTAGATAGAGCTGCAGGCCAGCCAGGCTACACAATAAGACACTTTTCTCAAAAATCATAGCAAACTTTTTCAGTATCGAATCTTTGAAGTTCCTACTCTCCACCTACCATATTCCAAATGGGAGCCTAGGGATAATTAAGGACTGTGTTTGAGCTGAAGACCATGACTGAATTTTGTTTAACTTTCCACTCTCAACCTTAATGTTCATTCTTCTGATAATCTGATGAAGAAATGAACAATTGATAATTAGCCGCAAGAGTTTAGTGACTGACCAGAGGTGACCTCTGCCTGACTGGGTTTTAAAAGCTAGAGAATGAAATGGCTAAATCCTTTTGTTGTTTCCAAATTCTGTTGACAAGCTCTGTCCATCCCTCCTGGGGTTATTAAAGCCCAGATTGAGAAGGCTGGGTGACCCTCAGATTTTCTCAAAGCAGCAGTATTCCCACCCACCAATGCATCAGTGGGGTCCCCCCAAAAGGTTGATTGTGGGGTCCCTGCAGGTGAGGGTGTGGTTTGCCCAGTGGGTGGCTGCAGGGTATCTGAAATACATGGTCAAGCATGAGCACACCAAGAGGGTTGATTTTAAAACCTATCTGCATTTTCTAGCTGTGTGGCTTTGGGCTCTCTTTGAGTTTAAAGCACCCCATCTGCAAGTACAGGGGTGATTAATGTCTGCTACCTCATGCTCTCTGATTTGTGAGTATTGACAGAGAATGTGTATGGTCAATAATGTACTACTGGGAACAGTACCTGGTACATTCTTAGAGCACAAATGTTGGGGTTATTACCAGACTTAGGGGGGTATTATCGTATTTTGTAAGTTTGTACCATTTGGCCTCAGCCTGCCTCTTGCTACTCCTGGCTTTTACTTGCAATTTGCCCTAATCCTATCTTCAGCTACCAACATTATTTGTCTTTTAAGACAGGGATCACCTGAGAAAACCCTGTGTGATCTCATTCACATTCTCACTTCTGTCTACAACTATCCCCAATAACTGTACTACAAATAAACTTCTGGGCTGGGGCTGTGATGCTTACTTATCTTGTTTGTGTGTGTCTTAAGATCTATCTATCTCTGTACTAAAGCCTGTCAGGCTCATAGTAAAACACCTACTAACTTTGGATGAGTTAAGGGAAAATACATGCAACTGTTATGCTTTGTGTGTATTGTCTGTGCCTATGACCACGGTGAATCTACCAGTTTCCCGTCAGTGTCTCTGGCTGAGTGTGTATGTGTCTGTGTCCAATGAGGGCTTGTTTCCAGGTGTGTCAGATGGTGACTGAGTGTGGAACTCTGCCTATGACAGTTTGTGTCTGGTATCTGAGAGAAGTGCATGTTTGCGTGGGTCTGTCAGTGACAGTGCATCTGTAGTTTGTCTGGATACTTCCAGTGATAAGGCTGCATGTCTGAAAGTGTGTGTATATGATTGGATCTGTTTTTGTGACATTGCTTATATAGCTATGTGGTGATGCTCTTAGATCACTACATGCCTGCTTTGGAGGGGTATGTGTGTGTAAGTAAAACATCTGTATATTCTTGTGACAGAATCTGGGTCCCTCATTTCTGGGGCAGTTACTATCTATGAAAATGTGGGTGTTTGGTGCTACTGGTGTGCTTGTGACAAGTTTGTCAGTTTCTGGTGGGACATAGGATGTTAAATGACCCCATGGGGCAGTACAAGTAAAGCCACATCACTGAGTGTTTCTGGGATACTCTGTGGATGTATCTTCATGTGACTGTATCTTTCATGGTAGGCCCCCCTCCCTGTGTGTGTCTGTGACCTCCGTACAGGATTGGAGGCCAGAAAACAACTTGTGGGGATTGAATACAGGTTGGCAGACATGGTAACAAATGCCTCTGAGCCCTCTCACCTGCAGTCCTTTTGGGTTTAAGTCACATTCTTACTATGTTGCCTAGTCTGGCCGCTGATTCATGATGGTCCTCCTGACTCAGCATACAAAGTACTTGGGTTTTGTGTGTACTCTTCAATGCCTAGCTTTTCGCCTAGCTTTCTGTATCTTTGGAGTAGTGTGCCTGTCTTCCTGGACATGAGGCCCTCTGGATATTAACACAGACATGGCTGAGGCAGTTGTACCACTTCTTCAGCCTTTTGGTTCCCAGCTCTTTACAAAGAAGTTGTAGTTCCCACAAGAACCAAGCTCCTGCCATTTGGGTCCAGGACTAAGTCTAGCCAGGTTTGTGTAGGAATTGGGGGAAAAAAAAAAAAAACCCAAACCCTACAGGTGTCAAACTTTCATTGATTGCTCTGCTTCCCTTCCTTGTCATGGTGGGGATAAATAATGTTATCCTTTCCTTAAGACTGGACCAGCTCTTCTACGAGGACCTATTACAATTTTGAGGCAAAGGCTACCTGATCCTGAGTAAGAAACACCCTTGCATGATAGAATCCTACCTAGCTCCAGGCTCTGACTATTAAAAGCTGGCTTGGCATAGTTTCTTCACCGATTCCAAGGCTGCAAAGGCGATGGCCATAGCAAATCTGTGTCCTAGGAAAGGAGGGTGCGCTTTTTGTAAGTGTACACACACCCCACCACACCAGCAAGCAAAACAAACGCGGTTGTCGCAAAGGAATTCCCAGAACCTGTTCGAGCGTGCGTGAGTGCGTGTGCGCGCGCGCGTGTCTGTGTGCAAGTGTGTGTGCGCGCGCGAACGCGCTGCCGCCCCCGTCCCTGCATTTGCATGCAGGCCCCGCCTCCGCTGAAGAACCTGGAGTGTATTTGCATAAGGGGCACTTGAAACGTTGATGGTGGCTTGCAAATAAGGACTGGCTCCGATTGGCCGGGGTACAGCAGGTGCCGCGTCCGGATTGATCAAAGCCAGGTGGGCGGGGCTGTCGCGCGGGGCGACTCTCCCGGAGGCGCGTGCCCCGGCTCAGTAGCATTGGGGCTGGCGCGCGCGACGAATCTTAACGCTGCGCCGTCTGCGGGCGCTTCCGGGCCACCAGATTCCCTGCCTTCCACCCTGGCGCCCCCCAGCCCTGGCTCTCCGGCCGCTCTGCCCCGGGCATCCACGCCCTGCGGGCTCAGCGGATTCAGCGGGCTCAATCTACGCAGCACCTCCTCCATGTTAACCAAGCCTTTACAGGGGCTTCCTTCGCCCCCTGTGACCCCCACGAAGCCTCCAGGTGAGCGCAGCCTCCCCTGACATAAGCAGGTTGGGCGGATATAATGGTGGGTGCCGGTGTGGAGGCGAGAGAGTCACGGTTGGGATCAGAGTACACCGCCACCCTGACTTCCTCGCCTCCGCTTGCGTAGGTGGCAAGAATCGGGCAGCTTTCGAGGCCGAATACCGACTTGGCCCCCTCCTGGGTAAGGGGGGGTTTGGCACAGTCTTCGCGGGACACCGCGTCACGGATAGACGTCAGGTATCCCCTATAGGGGTTCTGGGAGGGTCAGGTATTTTGGCGAAGGGTGGTGGTGGGGTGGTGGGGACGGAGATGCCAGTTGCTCCAGTGGAGAGCCTGCAAATGTGTAGTAAAATCATAAGGAACAGGGTTGTTATGTGTGTGAGTGCGTGCGCGTGTCTGCAGTCCAGGTGGGTATGGGGGTGGGCAGGAATTCTGGAAGACCGGGTATTTCTGCTGGGAAGGGACAGATCTTCAGGACTCAACCCCAAGATTCATGGAATCTGCCTGCGTGCGTGCATGCGTGCGTGTGTGTCTGTGTGTGTGCGCGTGTGTCTGGGAAAGTGGGGATTTTTTTAAGTAGGTGTTAAGTGTGGAGTCGTGAGAACAAGAATCCATATACAGAGTTGTTGTGTCCTAGAGATGGGTAGGATGATGGAGGAGGGCATGCGATGTCAAAAAAAAAAAAAAAACTTAGAATTTGAATGTGGGGATATGGGTCAATGGTGGATGGTTTGTCCATCATTCATAAGCACTGAATTCAAAACCAACATCATAGGGTTTGTGGGTGGTGTAGGGAGACAGTGAGAAAGAGAGAAAACAAAAGAAAAAAACTATAGGTCTATTCTGGATTTCAGGGGGTCTTAGTGCTTTCCTGACAAGCTCAGGAGTAAAGATGTTAGATGGCTGGAGTGAACTTGCTTCTGTGGACTTCAGAATGCTGGATAGGTATCCGAGCTCCAGTGGGTGTGATATGTATGGGAACTAGAAATACTAGAGTGGAGAGACTGCAGTTGGGCAGAGGGTCTAGATTAAGAAGAATCTGGAATCACCGGCTGGTCTCCTTATCTCATCTTTTTTTTTTTTTTTTTTTTTTTTTTTTTTGTAGGTGGCCATCAAAGTAATTTCCCGGAATCGTGTGCTAGGCTGGTCCACTGTGGTGAGTGTCTTTGGTGTACGTCATGACCCATGGATTCCATCAACGCACTCACCCCCTGATTTTTTTTCTAGTGGATACATGATTCCCTGGGCCCTGAAACCGTGAGAACCCCACCAGCCTGTGTTTACTGCCTTTATGTGATAGTTCTGATTTCACCTCGATTTCCCCAGAGCTCTGGATTCTCCTCTAAAACTCTCCCTTTGCATCCTTCTTCCAAACACTGCTTCAGGGGCTGTTCACAGTACATGCTGGTGGGGAAGGAGGGGCCTAGGTCACTGGTTGTCATGGTGATGCTGGCTGCTTCTCTCCTGCCACCCCGAGAACGCTAACGGACATCAGGGCGGGTCTGGGTAAATTGTAGGTAAGAGAGCTCCCCCTGGCGAGCATTTCAGACAGTCTATGTCGTCCCTGGGACAGAGAGGGAGGGTGAGCCTGCGCAGTAGCTGAATTTGCATCTCCGTGAGAAAACCTGTCTGCGACTGTGCAAGTTAGTGGGCCTGTAAAGGGCCTCATCTGAGGCAGTAAGACCCTTGACACTGCCTGTGCACTGCCTGTTCAGGTGTGGGGGGTGGCGATATTGAGTTGTGCTAGTTGATTAGTAAAGACTGACAAAACATGGTATTCATTAAATGTTTGCTCTGTGCAAGGTCCTTTGCAATTAATCACTGTAAGCTATTTTTAAAAAATGAAAGCCAGGGTTGGTGGTGCATACCTGTAATCCCAATATTCAAGAGGCTGGGGCACTAGGATTTCTCTGAATTTGAGGCTAACTTGGGCTACATGGCTAGAGCCTGTCTCAAATGAGACAAAATTTAAAAGCCAGAGAACATCTATGCAGTGGCATAATTATAGGTACTTTGCAAAGTACATTTATTAGAATTCAGTGTGTACTAGATGTCTTCTACTAGCTGCTCGCTGTCTAGCATACTGAGTTATGTTCTATTCTGTTACGAGGCACTGCTGGTTCCTCATCACTTACACAACACTTATACAATAGTAGTAGTGTTTAACTACTTTTCGGTGCTGGCCCCTCTTAACTGCAGAGTACTTCCATTTACAACCATTTATTGAGTGTCTAGTATGCATAAAAACTGCCCTGATCTCAATGCTGGCTAACAAGGCAGGTAACTATGTCTCATGATAGTGCTTCTGCAGAGGGACTAGATTAGAAAACACTCTGAAGGCCAGGAATGGCGGTGAACACTTTAATCCCAGCACTTTGATGACAGAGGCAGTGAATCTGAGTTCCGGGCCAGCTTGGTCTATGTAAAGTTCCTGTCTCCAACTTCCTCCCCCTAAAAAGGTAAACACTTCAACTTATTCAAATATTTACTGAACATGCCAGATGTATATGGCCTCTGCTCATTTCACTCCAGTGGATTTGAGCCTTTGAGAGGATACTGAGGTCTAGGAAGGGAAATGGCTAGCTAGAAGCCAAAATCAGTGCTCTGAAAATAAAGTGTTATATATTGACAATAGGGCTACAGATGTAATAGCTACCTTTTTTTCTTTTTATTTCTCACCTCAGTCAGACTCAGTCAGTTGCCCACTTGAGGTAGCACTGCTGTGGAAGGTGGGCGAAGGCAATGGGCATCCCGGTGTGATACGCCTGCTTGACTGGTTTGAGACACCAGAGGGCTTCATGCTGGTCCTTGAGCGGCCTATGCCTGCCCAGGATCTTTTTGACTACATCACAGAGAAGGGCCCGCTGGGTGAAAGCCGCAGCCGCAGCTTCTTTACCCAAGTAGTGGCAGCTGTCCAGCACTGCCATGCCCGTGGAGTTGTCCATCGTGATATCAAGGATGAGAACATCCTAATAGACCTGTGCCGGGGTTGTATTAAACTCATTGATTTTGGTTCTGGTGCCCTGCTGCATGATGAACCGTACACGGACTTTGATGGTAAGCGTTCTTCCCTACAACTTCTGGTGGGAGGGCTGTATTTAATCGTTAATTCTTCTGGCTTTTGAGCTTTAGTATTGAGTTGTCCTTGTAACCTTTGACCTATATCATGCCCTTTAAGGTTCTGGTTTCATAAACCAAGATCCCTGATAAGGTCCACCTTCTTACAGCAGCTCCTTAACCTTGTGGGCTCTTATTTTTTTAGTGTGGGGATCTTGTTAGTATTAGGTTTTTTTGTTTGTTTTCTTTTGTAGCTGGGTTTTTTTGTTTTGCTTTTGGTAACCTGGAGGTGCTATTTTGCTGCTGATAGGACTCTGCCATTAAATTTGAAGTTTGACTGCTCCAGCAAGTAGATATCTCCTAATATACAGTTCATACTTCTAGAGACACAGGGGTTGAGGAAGGGCATCATCAGAGAAAGATGTAACCCTTGGCTTGTGTGCAGGGACAAGGGTGTACAGCCCTCCAGAGTGGATCTCTCGACACCAGTACCACGCCCTCCCGGCTACTGTCTGGTCACTCGGTGTCCTCCTCTATGACATGGTCTGTGGGGACATTCCCTTCGAGAGGGACCAGGAGATTCTGGAGGCTGAGCTCCACTTCCCTGCTCATGTCTCCCCAGGTGAGGCCCTCACTGACCACAGCCCAACAGGCTTCATTCCTCCCAGGGCTGAGTACCTTTTGCTGACTGCTAATCCCCCCCCTCCACCGCCCTGTGCTTCTTGACCCCACAGATTGCTGTGCCCTAATCCGACGGTGCCTGGCTCCTAAACCCTGTTCTCGACCCTCACTGGAGGAGATTCTGCTGGACCCATGGATGCAAACACCAGCTGAAGAAGCACCCATCAATCCCTCCAAAGGAAGCCCCACCCCCTTGCCCTGGTCCCTGCTTCCCTAGGCCCAGCCAGGCTCTGGTTGGAATCCCATGGTCATGCTACAGGGATAGATGGACATCTGTTTACCTGGTTATACAGGTTGTTAAAAATCCAGTATTACTAAGGTCAGGGAATAAGGATCAGGGGTCAGAAGATAGCCAAGTCTGCCCAGTTCCTGTCCCAATCCTGTGAAGGAGCTCTCCTCTCCTCCCAGAACCTGTGGTCCCTTATTTGGGAGGGGGAGTTACTTGTTTCTTGTTCTGTTAAGGATGTTCATTTGGTTGGATTCCTTCCCTTCTGGGCCCTAAGATTCTTATTCTGACATTGTAGTCCCTACCCTCGCACCCTCTATACTACTACCACAGAGTTAGACACTTAGTTCAAATGCTCTCACTCGGGCAAGGGTGCTTCTTTCCTTAAAATACCCCAGCTGCTCTTTAGCTTTTAAAAGGGCCCTTACCCTGGGATCTCATTCAGTTGCTGCTTGCCTGCCTTAGCCCAGAAATGATGACTATTCTGGAGAAGGTTTAGCATTATTAAGCCCTATTAATTAGTATCCCAGTGCTTTTTTTTTTCCCCTCTTTTTTTTTTCTTTTTGTTTGTTTGTTTGGTGAGGGGACCCTACTGTTATCCCAAGTGCTCTTATTCTGGTGAGAAGAACCTTACTTCCATAATTTGGGAAGGAATATGGGAGATGGACATCACCGGACACCACCAGACACTAGGGTGGGATGGATGGTTTTGGGGGGATAAGATGGAGGAAATAAGTCTTACTGTGTGTTCTCCTGGGGTCCCCCCCTCCAGCTTTTGCTGCCTCCTCCTGAGCCAGGATTGTCCAGTGACTAAAATGTAAATAATGAGGTACTGGCTGTAGGAGAGCTGCAAGTGTGCCCTCCTGTCCCTTCTCCCCCTGCCTGGATTATTTAAAAAGCCATGTGTGGAAACCTATTTAATAAATAATGAAGTCACAAGTGAGTGGCCATTTATAGAGGTACACTTACTGTATGCTGCTGAGTTTAGAAGATGCCTGAAGAAAAACCTAGTCATGGGAGTGGGCCAGTCTGACAGTTCTTGTTTTGTTTTTAGATGGGGTCTGTTGAAGCCCAAACTTGGAGTGCTGGGATTTACTGGCAGAAAAATAATCCCAGGCTCCAACTGGAATCTTTCTAGTACTTTCTGTGTAGCTCGTTAAACCTTAATTTTGTCTTTACCTTTCGTGCTCCTCCCATCTACCTAAACTCACCTCCCTTGGTTTTTCTAATCCTAGCGTCAATTGTCCTGAACCCTGCCCATCATTTTCCTCTATTACAGTGATTAGCTCTCCCTTCTCTAGTTCAACAGGGCATTCTCTGAATCTAGCAGTAGCCCTTATAGCTCACTTGCCCCGCCTTCTAGAAAGTCCGATTCCTCCCAGTTGGTCTCCGGCCCTTAGAGGGCGGGACCTGGCTGGGACCTGGGAATAAAGCTGAGTTTCTCATGCGAAAAGGGTGGTGCCATCTGAAGGTTCCAATAAAAAAAAAAACCCGAGATGGCGGAGCAACGGAACCAATGAAACCACGGGGTGGTATGGGCTGGTGGTGGTATGGACATTCGGGGTCAGTGAGGCAGGCAAACGGGAGGTATGGGCCGGGTCTAGTGTCGCGATGTGCCAACAGAAGGGCTGCGGGAGACGAGGTCTGCGGTGCCCTCGGTCAACAGTTTTGATGGAATTTGGGAAGCCCAAAACTACCATTTTAGAATCGGGTTTGGAACGGACTAAGAACACCCACCTCCCAGTCCCAGCTAATGCTCCGCCCTCCACTCCGGAGGTCCGGAAGCGGACGTGATGGATACGGAAGTAGCCTGCTGTTGCCGAGGGGACGGGACGGGCAGATGCCAACATGGCAGCGGTTGGGGTTGGCGGATCCACCGCGGCGGCCGGGCCAGGGGCCGTGTCCGCTGGTGCGCTGGAGCCTGGGTCAGCTACAGCGGGTGAGATGACATGAGGCAGAGCAATTGGCCGGGCAGAGATCGGGATCCTTGGGGGTGGGATGATCCTTGACTGAAGTGACAGCGGTATCTCGTGTGAACCCACGGAGTGAGTGAGTGTGTGTGTGTTTGTGTGTGTGTGTGAGTATTGTGGGAAGAAGGGGAGAGAACGGACCATTGTCCCTTGCCGGCAGTAATCGGTCGTTTTGTGGGTGCTTGTGGAAGGGGTCCTAGACTTGGAAATAAAGACCTTTGTGAATGTGTATGGGATTTCCTTTTGAGGAGGCTGGCCATTGAGAACGTTCTAGGGGTGTGGGTAGTTGATAATTGTTGGAAGGGAGAGACGATTCTGGGGTGAGAGTTTTTCCTTATAGAAGGGAGAGGCGATTCTTAGGGTGATGGCTTCTTCCTTATAAAAGGACCTTATAAATTGTCAGGGTGGGGCATATCCTTGTCTGACTAGTGGATCCATTTTGAGTATGAGGCTGTCCTTCATTACATGGAGAGATTGTTCTGGGGATGTCCCATCCAAACAGAGGTAGTTCTATTTATGCTGAGGTGGGAGGGTTCCTTCCTTATAGGTCAGGGAAAGAACATTCTGAGGGTGCCAAGTCCTTCTATATAGCAGAGAGAGCTCATTGTGAGTGTGGGTAGAACAAAGAATTATTCTTTGGCTGGGAGCAGGGTGTGCAGCAGAGGGAGGATGGGCCATATGGAGTAGGGAAGTATTTCCTTATGTGATTAAGGTAGTCAGACTACTGGGTAACCATTGGATGAGATGGGAAAATGGAACAATCCTTAGGAAGTGAGCATCTTAAACAATTGTCCCATTCATTATATTGGGATAGAAAAAAATCACTTCATGTAAATCCTCAATTTGCTCATCCACAAAATGGGATTTTTCACAGTACCTTCAGAAACCAAATGATGAGAATCCATGTGAATCCCTTAGTGCAGCAATATAGGCAGTAAGCATTAAATATGGGGAATGCTGTCTGAGAAAGACTTGCTTCCCTGGGGGAGGGAGAAGTGGATGTGTGTAAGGGCCTACTCAGGTACATTTATTCACACCTCACCAAGGATTTCAGATTAAGAGCTGGTCAGAATGAGGCCTGATTCTCCCTGTCTGACACTTGCCAGTAACTGAGGGTGTGGAAACTGGTAGGGAATCAGATTCTCATTGACTCGGGATGGGCAGGTAGAGAAGTTCCAGTGCCTGGGAGGTTTTTGAGAAAAGAGGGGTGAGGTGGGTGGCTGTACCTCAACAGCTTCTGACCCCATCCTTCTGTGTTCCTTCCACTCCCTACAGCTCACCGGCGCCTCAAGTACATATCCTTAGCTGTGCTGGTGGTCCAGAACGCCTCCCTCATCCTTAGCATCCGATATGCTCGCACACTGCCTGGTGACCGCTTCTTTGCCACCACTGCTGTGGTCATGGCTGAAGTGCTCAAAGGTGTCACCTGTCTCCTGCTGCTCTTCGCCCAGAAGAGGGGTATGAGTCAGGGAAGGGGTTGGTTGGTCTGACCCCCCTATATGTAAGCACACCTGGGAGCTTTTGTTTTTGTTTTTGCTGGAAGTGTATACTGGTGTGTCTGAAACTGCTTGGGGACTATGTAAGTGGCTGCCCTGCCACTCCAGCTGTGTAAAGTTTCATCGCTGCTTGTATAGCCCTTCCACCTTGGGAACTGCAGTAGTAAGATGGTCTGCCCACAGGGCAACAGAACACTCATGGGGATTCAAAGATTTAATGTTACCCTATGGAAGCCAGGTGTGGTGGTACATGCCTATAGTAACAGCACTTGGAAAGTGGAGGCAGGAAGATCAAGATAACATAGGAAGTTTAAGGCTAGTCTGGGCTATATGTGACTCTGTCTCAAAAGAAAAGAAAAACTTTGTCATATAGAGAACTCCATTACACACACACATATAACCAGAAAGAATGATAAAATAGTTCACAATTCTCAACCCTTGGCCACCCTGTCTTAAGTAGCATTGGTGGCTAGCTGCTAACTAATAATTATGTATCTTTTACATGGCTGCACCATTATAGGACCAGCGGGCTGGAATGTCATATACTTGAACTGCACTTGGTCAGCATACTAAGGCAGAGCATCAATTAATTCCATGAATTCAAGGCTAGCTTAAGCAACATTTAGTGCTTCAATGATTCAAAACAAGGAATAAGTAAATGAAAATATAATGCCTACAGTTGGAGGTATGGCTTAGTTGATAAAGTGCTTGCCTACAATATATAAAGCTCTGGGTTTGATATCTAGCACCTTATAAACCAGTGTGACAAATGCCTATAATTCGAGGCAGAAGGATTAGCAGTTCAAGGTCATGTTTGACTATATAGTGACTTCAGGGACAGCTTGAACTATCTGAAGTTCTGTCTGAAAAAGGAAGCATAATAAAATCATACATGATAAAATAACAGTAAAGCTGGGTAATTCTGCATGTAGGAGGGTCATAAATCCTTAAGACTTCCTGGGCTGAAGCAAGATCCTGTCTTAAAAGAATACAAACAAAAAATCCCAAACCACCAATGAACAAAAAGTCAAAGCCAGACCTGATGGCACAGGCCTGTAATCTCAGCTACTGGAGAAGCTGAGGCAGGAAGATCATAAGTGCAACAGCAGCCTGGTCAACTTTCTAAGACCCAGTCTCAAAATAAAACATAGGGCTGGCAAGATAGCTCAGCAGGTAAAAGCTCTTGCCATGCAAGCCTGATAGCCTGAGCTCTGTCTCCAGGACCCATGATGGAAGGAAAGACTGACTTTAGCCTCTAAGTTGTCCTTTGACTTCCATACTTGGCACCATGGATTGTGCATGCCCACACTCACAAACATGTGCCACACATAATACAAATAAAGGGCGGGAAATGTAGCTCAGCTATAGAGCACTTGCTTAGCTTGTTCAGGGCCGCAGGCTCAATCCCTAGTACCATACACAATAGTGGTGGGGAAGATGGCATAGTGGCATGTATCTAATCCCAGCTCATCTTTGTGAGTTCAGGGACAGGAGGCAGGGGACAGGCTGGAGGTTAGGGACAGGAAGGTCCTGTGGGCTCCCTGACTAGCCAGTCTAGCCAAAATATCCATCCCTATCCCGAAAAATAAGGCGGGAGAGAGCTGGAGAGATGGCTCAGTATAGTTAAGGATATAATTTGCTCTTGCACAGACCTGTGTTCAATTGCTAGCACCTATGTTCAAGGGGCTCACAACCTCCTGTAACTCCAGTTCCAGGGGATCTAATGCCTCTAGCCTCCACAGGCACCTTCACACATGTATACAGATATAAAATAGACACATAATATTTTTTATTTTTTGTTTTTTTGGTTTTTCGAGACAGGGTTTCTCTGTATTGCTTTGGAGCCTGTCCTGGAACTCACTCTGTTGACAAGGCTGACCTCAAACTCACAGAGATCTGCCTGCCTCTGCCTCCTGAGTGCTGGGTTTAAAGGCATGTGCCACCAACGCCTGGGCACATAACTTTTTTTAAAACCTAAAAAAATAAGGTGGAAGTTGAGAGATGGTTCAGAAGTTAAAAGCATTGTCTCCTCTTCCAGATTCTAGTCCATGCACCCACACAGTGGCTAAGGGTTGTCAATCTAGTTCCAGGGGATCTGACATCCTCTTCTGGACTCTTTGGACAATGCACACGTGGTACACAATCATACCTGCATACATATGAACACATACATACATGCACAAATACTTCTACACATAAAATTAAAGAAAACTCAAAAGATTAAATGATAAAGGAAGATACCCAACATTAGCCTCTCTGTCTTCCACATGTGCATACACAGACAAGTGCACCAGCTCATCCACATTCCCACACACAAAATCAGAAACCCAGAAGATTAAGTAGTTCATCAGTCTTCAAATCTATAAAGCCTTTTCTTTTTGGTTTTTCAAGACAGGGTTTCTCTGTATAACAGCCCTGGTTGTCCTAGAATTCACTCTAGACCAGGCTGGCTTTGAACTCACAGAGATCTGCCTGACTCCCTAGTGCTGGGATCAAAGGCTTATGCCATCACCATCCAGAAGTAGCTTTTATTCACAATTGTTTATTATTATTAATTTGTGAGGTGGGCAGCCATGTGTTATGTATGCATGCATGTGGAAGTCAGCAGGCAACTGAATTGAATCCTTCCATCATATGGGTCTTGGGGATGGAATTCATGTTATCAGGCTTGGCAGCAAGCCCCTTTACCATGATGAGCCATCTTGCCAGCCCTATTTTGATTTTTTGAGATAGTTTCAGGTAGCCAAGGCTGGTTTCTAACACTGTAGCTGAACTTGATTTTGAACTCTTGATCCTCTTGCCTCTGCCTCCCCAATTTTAGGATTATAGGTATGCACCGCCATGATGATCCACAATTTTAATTTGTTTGCCTGCCTGAAAGGCCTGCCCTCTCTTCTCCCTTTGAGACAAGAGTTCACTGTACTACCTAGACCCATCTTAAACTCAAGCTGTTGGGCTAAAGTCTTCCTACCTCCGCCTCTGGGGTAGCTTGTGCTACAGCTACAGGCCCCCCCCATTCTGCTCTGCTTAGTTTGCTTTTCCTTGAATTAGTTGGTGATGACCTAGCCTTCAGTATTGAACAGCTGTTCAATACTGTGCTAAAACCCGTTCAGCATGTGCTAAAACCCTAGGTTCCATCCCCATCACTACAAAAGGTCTTGAGTGCTTGTAATTGTGACAGTTGAATAAAAGGCTTTCCTTAGCTATATAGTAAGGCTTTGTCAGAAAAACCAAAAGAATCAGCTGAGCATGTTGGTGCATACTCAGGAGGCTGTGGCAAGAGGATGGAGGAGACTTTGAAGCTAGCCCAGGTTCCATAGAGAGACTATTTTGGGAAGAAAGGGAAAAAAGAACCGAACCTGAATTCATCCATCCATAGGGTAGGGGCAGCTTATGGTGTGTAGGGCTGAGAAAAAGATCTGTTTGGTAGGAAATGGACACTGTCCTTAAGTGGTTCGTGGACTGTTAAGGAACTAGGATGTCTAAAATCCTTGGGTTGAAAGTGTATCTCAGTGGTGTGTGAGGCCCTGGGCACAAACACAAAACGAACAAACAAGTCTAAAATGTCTACCCAGGAACCAA